>NC_083283.1:43905043-44077543 GCF_963506605.1 Zootoca vivipara
CGCCCCATTTCCCTGAAATGCCACCGTTTGTAGCTCTTAAGAGCCAGACTGTGCTGCTTGCTGCTGCTGCTGCTGCGAGGTCTGGCTTGTGTTTGCGTGTGTCTGTGCGAGACTTTGACTGACTGGCTCGGAGTGGAACTGAGATTCCCCTTAATTTTATCGTTCCTGATCCAGAGTGAACCAAAGAATTGCGAGGGGGGGCGGGCGGAGCGCGCGCGCGCACACACACACACACACACATTCAGGCAAGAGTCGTGAGGGGGCACTTTTTTAAAAAAAAAGAAAGCAAGCAAAACTCTCTTCTCTTTAACGCGGTCCCCGCACTTCCCTCCTTGAAATCGTAGTGGAAAAGTTCTTTTCGGGTGTTTCAAAAAACCACAATGCACGTTAATGCTTGCAAGCCTTTCCCCGCTCCCTCCTCTCTTTCGAAGTGCTGCATGGATTTTTCACTTCTCCCCCCCCCGCCCCCCGCAGAGCTTCTGAAACTCCTTGAAAAAGGTGGCCTTTTTGTTTTTGTAAAGTGAAATACCTCAGCATCTCATGGGAGCCAGGCGTCCTCATTTGGGTTCTGTCCCAATGAACAAGCAAACAATATACGCTGCATGGGAGTGTGTGCGTGTTTCTGTTGATACCCTAGGAGTTGGTCATATAACTTCTTGCAAGCTTAAGAGATGTTGGAAGGGGGGGGGGAGAGTCCAGTTTGTGTTTGTCCCAGCTGGAGAAGGAAGGTTTTTTTTAACGGGGGGGGAGTGGGTGGGATTTGCTGGAATGTGGTGGTGGAGTAGAGGAAGGGAAACAGAATGGAAGTTCTTATTGATCCGGAGGCTGGAGTTCCTGGAGCTGGAGCTGTGTGTTGGAATGTGGGAGGGGGTGGTGGGGTGGTGGAGCAAGATCACGTGAAACCTCCCCCCCCTCCACTTTTTTTTAAGGGGGAGGGAGAGCTTAGAAGATGGGTGGGGGTGGAATTGATATTTGAGAACTAGAGTTAAGGGGTGCTGAGGGGAGGGGAGCCTATGAAGAAAAGGGAGGTGGGGGGGGGGATGCGCAGGAGCCTCAAGTAATATACACACAGGAATCAGCCCTGAGGAGGAAAGAGCAAAAAGGCCCAGAAGAGAGGACAAAGGGCGGCTTGTGAGAATGTGGCTGGGCCACAGGAATGTCCTGGGGAGATTTGGTCTGTGCTGCCTCCCTCTTTCAGCCCAGTGGTCTTGACCTCCCTCAGTCATCCTTCTCCGCCCCACCTAAGACACTGTCACTTGTCCCTCAGATTGGTGCTGCCAACAGGAATTCTCTAGGATTCCCTTCTTCAAAAATCCTTCTGTAAATACTCATATCTTTCCTTCCTTGCCCCCCCCTCCACCTCATTTCTTTCTCGCACTGCTACTGTTGCTAGCATCTCCATCCAATTCACGTAGACCTTCTCAGTCATATTGACAGTTGACCTATACTAGCATAACAGGACTTCCCCTTCCACAGCCCCCCCCCCTCACTAAATTTCTTCCACTCCAGCAATTGTAGGTGGAAATCCAACACAGCTCCTTGTAGTTTTTTTGTGCCCTTTTGCTGTGAAGAGAAAGGCTACTACTCAGTCTCTCTGCTACTGGAGGTAATAAAATACAAAAGGTTGACAAAAGAGCTAGATTTTTCTCTCCTGTCCTAGGTTGAAAGATGTGAGGACACTGGTGATGGCTTATGTGTCATATTAGGGCATGGCTGTGTGTGTGAAGACAGTCTCTGAAGTTTTGGAAAGTTGGCCTGTAAACACGGCTGGAATGAGTTTGGGATGTGACTGAATTAATAGATGACTTGCGGTACATAAAAGTACTAGGCCTAATTTTGTATGGTAAACCAGGTTTTGCTAGGTTGAAGTCAGTGAAACACATTGGTTGTGAGGGGGCAGTAAGGTCAGCCTTTTTTACATATACAGGCCAGGACAATAGTGATTTGTTTGGCTGGTGTAAAAACTCATTCCAAAAGTTTACCTCTCAGAGACCTGATCCAAAGCTTGAAGTAGCATGCTTCCTCCTATTCACTCCAATTCTCTAAATCTCCCTAGCAGTGTATATTAAATTTGCTTCCCCACATTTGGTTTTGACCCATATATAATTTTTGGTTGACTGAAGTTTATACAGTTCACTGATGCTATAGTCTGACAGCTTGTAAGGAATGAATTTGATGTTCTTCAGCTACCTTTTAAAATGACTTCACAATGAGTGTTCTGTTGATTGTGCATATGTTTATTTCCTGATAGCTTCCCTAAAGAGGATTAATTTACATGCAAGCAAGTTTTTATGGCCAATAAATAAAGTCATCAATTGGTTAAATTTATGGGGAGATGTTGAAAAGAAATTGAGTTGAAAAAAGCCCCTCATTATTATACTTGCGAATCTTTGAGAACTGGCTGAGCATGCAAAGTTAACCGATAAATGATGCACAGTTGTACTTACGCCAAAATAGTGTGTGTGTGTATGTATGTATGTATGTGTGTGTATATATATATATATATATATATATATATATATATATATATATATATATCCCCTCACATGGAAACCAAACACTTATTTTCCAAAGGGCTTTTTGGTAAAGAAAATCATTAATTAAAATAAAGATGTAGCTTCAGTTTTCTGTGTGCTCATATAAAATACAGTATTTGGTCTGTATCAACAGCCCATGAGCAGAGAGAAGTATCCCAATGTCATTGACAGTAAGTATTGACCTAAACAAGCAGTGGCTTATTTAAATGCATAGGTTACACATTCCTATACATTATTCTACCCATTATCCCCTTTAATCATAATGCATGCTAATGTCATCTGGAGTATCATGGTTGATGCAATATTTAGATTGTTGCTACATAAATTAATATTCTTTTCCATTCAGTTGAATTTTTTTTGTTATTGTCCATTTTTGAGCTGGCTGGCCTTATTCAAAGGAAAATGTGACTTTGGAGTACTGAAGCAGTTGAGAGTTTAAGTATTTTGCTTTCAGCACTTAAAAACCAAAACAAAACACCAAATCACATGCATCTTTGTTTCCAATTAGGAAGGTGCAGATTCGAGCTGGATCATAAATATTTGGTATAGTTTAATAAGGTTAGTGTGGTGCTAATTCAGAGCCAAATCTGCTAGCCATGTCTACTCAGAAGTAAGTTACATTTCTTTTAATAGGACTTCCAATTAATTGTGCTTATGTTCCTTAGCCTTACATCACAATGTTAACGAAGTCTGCTCAGAAGTAAGTTAATTCAGTGGGGTTTATTCCAGGAAAGTTGGATTAGTATTGCAGCCTAAGATAGTTTTCTTACTGTAAAATGATTAATGGCCAAATCATTTAGAAATAAACAAGAACTATAGCTAAAAATGCAGTTACAAACTTTTCAGAGGCAAACCAGTTATGTGAGATACATTGTAAAAGCTACCATAAACAATGAGTGTTGACTGTGAATCAACAAAAACTATTAAGTAAACATCAATAGTGCCAAAAAAGTGTTAGGATAGGGGTGGTAATCTGCAGTCTACAAATTAAATTGGGATCAGTGTATGGCTTAAGTAAAATTATCATGAAATTAAGGTACTGAGGATCCAGTTGTATTTGTTTAATGGAAGGGGGGAAAGAGGCTTTTTTTTGGTACTATTGACACTTCTGTTAGCCTGATTTGAAACTTGCATTCCAGGGTAGTAGTGACATTAGGCAGGTATATTACTAATAGTAAGTAAATTACAGTAAAGCTATGGATTTTACAAACTTCATGTTCTTGCTCTTTGTAAAATGTATTTATTTAAAACAAACCTGTTCTTCATCACGGTTACTGGCTGGGGAGAATGGCAAGTGGGGCGGGATATGGTGGCTGTTGAACTTGTGTTTAATTATTTTAACAGCACCATTTAGCAGAATTCTATACAAGCGTAATGTGTTGTGTGTGGCTTGTTGTGAAAATCTCTGAGAAGTAGAACTGTCCACCATGGCCACCATTTCCCAATGAAAAACTTACAAGCATGCAAATGAATTGAGAAAGAATGTATTCAAGTGTATCTAGATATTGGTGAGAGAGCATTATCTATTCACTAATGCTTTAAAGCATTATATATTTTTTGGAATTTAAAAGCCAGAACCTACAGGTTGCTTTTGCAAACACTAAGAATGAATGACATGAGATTTGACAACCTTGACCTGTGCCTTTTCTCCATTCCTTCCTCCTTCCCCACCCTCCTAGTCATATATCCCATTTCTTCAGGGAGCTCTTCACTATACAGTTCTCACCTGAAGAAAACCTAGCATTAAATATTGTTGTCTAAGTGTTGTATCCTTCCTGCCACTTTCATACTTAGTAACCAAAGGTCAAGATAGGCCTATCTGCTTGTATGAAATTCTTCCTAGGATTTCCTAAGCAATGGAGGCAAGGAAGAAATAATACTTCCAAATGCTTAATGCCACCATTGGAAAGGATTAGCTTTTCTAAAATTCAGTGGCCCTGAGTTACTGACCTATTTTTCTTCTTGGCTTTTTTATTGTGTCATTTAAAATTATACATTATTTTAATTATACATCCAAATTGATCCTCCTTGCTGGATGGGGGAAAGTTGCACGTGCATTCTAAAACGTACTTATTTTGAAAGTAAATTCCATTGAGTACGATGGAACTTTTTAAGCAAGTATCATTTCCAAATAAGTATGTTTAGGATAGAGATGTACAGTAAATATGTTCTGTTTATTACACCAGTTACTTGTGAAGGGATAACCACTGGAAATTGTAGATATAAAATTAGCCATAACGAGGATATTGACATGATTGGAGACTTAGGTGTTTCTATTACTTAAACATTTTTCCTAGTGCAGTATGTGTTTCCTTGTACTGTTATGCAGACAGTTTCATAAGGCTTTATTAATTTTATGTTTCTTGATGGAGGACACAGTGTATTTTACTCCATGTACTATATTTAACATGCCTGAAGCATGCATATATTTAGAAATATTGAAAATACTACATAGTAAGGCCCTGAATTGTATTGTTTGAGAAAATTCAGCCGTATTTTTACTTTTGAATTGTTGGAAATGTTGAAAAACATATTTTCTATTTCCAATTATTTAGACATATTGTTTCATTCTTACACATTCTGGAGAACCAAAATAGATTTTGCATGGAAAAGCGCAGAAGTGAGAAGTCTAATTTAGGAATAATAACTCAGAAGGGAGATTGACATTCAAAGAATAGACCATACAGACTAGATATTAAAAGACATTAGATTAGTTGACTCTGAATATAATCTAAGGAATTCCATATAGACAAAAATAGTAATTACTGTTGGTAGTATCCCTGAAACCTGTCCATCCCCAGTATCATACTGTGGTTCTAAATGTCTTTATCTGAAATGACCAATTTCGAGCACTATAGCATTATACTCTTAAAAGGGAGGGGACAAAAATTCATAAAATTCCACTTGGCCTGTAAACCAAAAACATCTGTGTTGAAGCAGATTGCTGCTTTTTTTGTGTGTGTCTAGCCAAAATTGGGCAAAATTGAGAATAGTCAACATGAAAGCGTACAGACACACGTACAAAGCAAAATTACATATTAGAACTGTCTTACAATATTCTTTAAATTCAGGCAACTATCTATACAGTAGTTCCTTTTACGTGTGCTGTCGGTTTATGCTCTTTCTTTGTTGATGTACCACAACACACATGTTAGTCTGCCCCGTCACTATTGATGATTTGTAGCAATCTGAAATTATTAGATTTACTACAGATCTTCCAGACCTCAGTGATGCACAGAGGATTGCTGCTGCAGCAGCTGCCTTTGGCTTGTAAGGAAAGTGGGGTAGCATGTTCTCCCCAGGCCTGTTAAAATGCTTCCCGTGATATAGAACTTTCAACTTTTTCAGAGCGGAGGTCCACCTTTAACTTAAGCATGCATTTGGGATCAGTTTGTTAATTTTTATTTTTTACCATAGATATGTATGGTTGTGGTGCTGCAAGTGTAATTCACCTGAGGTTAGGCTGCAACATGGTCGTGGGTCCCCATCTGCCCAGCTGAAGACAAATGATATATTAAGGATGCCAAAATAACACTCATTGTAACTGAAAATGTTTAAATGGTTAATATTTTGCCCTACCAGCCCCAGTTCTACTTGTTTCATAGCCGTTGATCATGGGACTACACTGCAGGATTTGGTGATTGTGTTGGTTACTAGTATAATACGTTCTGTGCCAGCATAGCTACATGGGTCGCATTCTTCAGTCATATCACGCTGCAAGTTTAACACAGCAAGTTGTGGCATTGCATTGGGGTGTTAGTGACTGATTTGAGTGTTGCTGTAGCAGTGTAGTGACCCACATTACTGACAACCCTATATTTATGTCTGGAAGGAAGTATGAGAATCTTGTTCACAAATTGCTATCTCTCGTGTCAGTATAGCAGGAACTAGAACTTCATGAAAATGGTTGAAGAACAATATATATTTTCCACGGTTATGAGCTGAGCCTTTTTCATTGGGCCATACAGGCATCTTACAATTAAGAGATTTTGTAACTGCCACTGAATTGTTGCTGAATTTGTCTGTGCTGTGATACGTCTAATATGTAAAGATAACATTTGCAATGTTGATCCAGGATTTCTTGAATGGCTTTGTGCTTCCCCTTAATTCTTGGGCTTGTAAGCTGCAAGTCTTTACAGCTTAATAACATCAGTTCCTCTGTTACAAACTATGTGCTGTAGTGTTGAAATTCAAAGAATAATAGTTGACTCCAAAAGTTAGCTTGTTAGCGCTGTCAGTATTAATGTGGCAATAAATGTAAATGGGAAAACTAAGATGATTTTGGGGTTCCAGTATACTTTGTGACTTGAGTGATTTTCAGTGTAAATAGCATTACATTGGAATGTTATTTTTAAACTGCAAATGCAGTTTAAATCTCAGCATGATGTATTTCCCCATATGTATTTTGAATTTTTTGTTGTCTCCTATTGTTTTGTCAAAGGTCAGGATTGGTCCCATTGGGAGGAAAATGTGGTCTTGTGTTTCAGTTTTTTGCCTTGGGGTCTACATGCACCTTAGCAAGAATTATGCATGCCTTATTTGTTCATGTTTTCCTCTGGTTGTGTGCATGTCTGGCGTTTAAATGTACTTAGCAATACCGTCGCTACAAAAAATCTGAAATTCAAGGACTGCAGATTCTTTTAACTTAACTCCTTATCATAATCAAATGGTGAAGGAAAGTTTTAGGAGACCGATGAGAAAGTTTGACAGAAGATGTGAATCTTAGAAAATTGAGAACCGCTGTAAGCTTCAAAACCAAAACACCTCCCTCTAATTTAGGCAGGTCGGGCTCTTAGCATGCATCACAGTTCACCTCAAGTATTAGTAATTATGCTAGTTTAGTAAT
This sequence comes from Zootoca vivipara, assembly GCF_963506605.1. NCBI lineage: Eukaryota > Metazoa > Chordata > Lepidosauria > Squamata > Lacertidae > Zootoca > Zootoca vivipara. Next base: position 43,912,427 of record NC_083283.1, read on the forward strand.
TATTGGAGATGAAAGAAACTCTGTAAGATGTGAATCCTTCTAAACTTCAGTAGCTTTACTTTGAGCCGGAATAATGATCAAGCAGTAGTTAGCTATATGCCTGGGGATTATGTTAAAGCAAAAGGGGCGGTGGGGAAGGCAGAAGACTTGAGCTAAACTTCGAGTATCTTTATTACTGTACTATACTTCATAGTTTGCATTTCCACTTAGTATTCCTGCTTTCCAGATAGAGGACGGAAACCCCATGTTTTGCTCTTTTGGTATAACAAACAGGGCAAGGCATTTTAGACTGACAACAGAAAATTTGTGCCACCTTCAGTATTAAATGATGGACAGTTGGGTGCACTTTGGTACCCCAAAATCTTTGACCTGAGGCAGGCTGCATCTCCCTGGCTGATGGTTGGGAGGGGACGACAATTTGGGATGTCTGCTGATGTACCCACACACTTGGAGCGCAAAAGGGCATTGAAATGCCCGCTTCTTCATTGTCATAGAAGATGGGATTATTCTAACTGAAATGTAGGCATTATTTTATTTAAATTATTATTTGCTGGCATTTGTTTGGCATGCCATGCAATCAAAGTATCGAAGCAAAACAACAAGATAAAATACAAATGAGTAAAATAAATTGAGGCAAAATAAAAAGCAAACATTTCCTAAACAGCTCATCCAACAGTACAGTAAAAAGAACAAAACATAACCCTTACCACAGGAGAGGCTAATGATCTCAAAAACTTAAAACTTGAAAAAATGCTAAAAGGACATAGAAAGCAGCCTTTATATCTGGATGGACTGTTGTTCAGCTGGGCCGGTATTGACTCCTCTGACAGTCAACAGTTCAACAGGCAGAGGTCTTTCATATCAGCTGCTATCTGGCCAATTTAAATGGAGATGCAAGGGTTTGAAGCACACAAAACATGTACTGTTATCACAGAGCTGTCCCTTGCAAATAAATAATATTCTCCATGTTATCATTGTACAGTACTTCTAGGTGTTCCCTTTCCCTTTGATGAAGGTGTTTACAGTGAGGGAAAGAAGTACTGGTATTTGATCCCCTGCTAAATTTGCCCGTTTCCCCTCTGACAAAGAAATGACCAGTCCATAATTTTAATGGTAGGTTTATTGTAGCTGTGAAAGACAGAATAACAACAGGAAACCCCACAGAAACCCAGAAGACAAAAGTCTGAGATTGATGTGCATTATAATGAGTGAAATAAGTGGTATCTTCACTGTATGGAACGAGCTGAGATTAGAAGCACCTGCTGTAAGGGAGAGGTCTTACCTGTAATCCCAGCTCCTTACAGTACCTGTACAAAAGACACCTGTCGACAGAAGCAATCAATCCAGCAGATTCCAAAGTAGCCACCATGACCAAGACCAAAGAGCTGTCCAAGGATGTCAGGGACAAGATTGTAGACCTGCACAAGGCTGGACTGGGCTACAAGACTATTGCCAAGCAGTTTGGTGAGAAGGTGACAACAGTTGGTGCAATAATTTGCAAAAGGAAGAAACACAAAATAACTGTCAACCTCCCTCGGTCTGGGGCTCCATGCAAGATCTCATCTCACGGAGTTGCAGTGATCAGGAGAACGGTGATGAAGCAGCCCAGAACTACACGGGGGGAGCTTGTCAAGGATCTCAGGGCAGCTGGGACCATAGTCACCATGAAAACAGTTGATAACATACTATGCTATGAAGGACTGAGCTCTTGCAGAGCCCGCAAGGTCCCCTTGCTGAGGACAGCACATGTACAGGCCCTCTGCAGTTTGCCAATCCACATCTGAATGGCCCAGAGGAGAACTGGGTGAAAGTGTTGTGGTCAGATGAGACCAAAATTGAGCTCTTTGGTATCAACTCAACTCACCATGTTTGGAGGAGGAATGCTACCTATGTCCCCAAGAACACCATCCCCACCGTCAAGCAGGAGGGGGACATATTATGCTTTGGGGGTATTTCTCTCCTAAGGGGACAGGACACCTTTACCGCATCGAAGGGATGATAGACGGGACCATGTATTGTCAACTCTTGGGTGAGCACCTCCTTCCCTCAGCTAGGGCATTGAAAATGGGTCGAGGATGGGTATTCCAGCATGACAATGACCCAAAACACACAGCCAAGGCAACAAAGGAGTGGCTCAAGAAGAAGCACATTAAGGTGCTGGAGTGGCCTAGCCAGTCTCCAGACGTTAATCCCATCAAAAATCTGTGGAGGGAGCTGCTGAAGGTTCGAGTAGCTACACATCAGCCTCGAAATCTTACTAACTTGCAGTGGATCTGCAAAGAGGAGTGGGACAAAATACCTCCTGAGATGTGTGCAAACCTGGTGGCCACCTACAAGAAACGTCTGACCTCTGTAATTGCCAACAAGGCTTTTGCCACCAAGTACTAAGTTATCTTTTGCAAGGGGATCAAATACTTCTTTCACTCATTATAATGCACATCAATCTCTGACTTTTGTCTTCTGGGTTTCTGGGGTTTTTCCCTGTTATTCTGTCTCTCACAGCTACAATAAACCTACCATTAAATTTATGAACTGGTTATTTCTTCGTCAGAGGGCAAATGGGCAAATTTAGCAGGGGATCAAATACTCCCCCCCTCAATATAATCCAGTGAGCTGCTATTCCTCCCTCCACCTTGGGCATTTATGTGTGTGTGTTATTTTTAAAAGTGAAGAAGTGCTGTGGTTTGGAAAATGCATACTTTAGAGTGTGCACAACATATGCAACTACTTTTACCACACTTACTTTAAGTATTTCAATATGGACAATTACCCACTTTTCAAATCTTACATTTCTAACTTTAATGGAGGGTGGTAGAGTTGGTTGACTTTGCTGGCAAATGAATAACAGTTCTGTTGCTAGCATATTCCAGATTTTAAATAAGTGTTTCATTTTAAGTGAATGTAGTTTTTCGATAGTATTACCTAGACTTACCATCCTTACTACATATATCAACTTTACTCTGATTTCTCCAATACTGTATAGGCACTCTTAAATACACTTCATTTGTGACAAAGCTCGAGTCTGCTTTTCAAGGGCACAACATATGTCCAGTTTTGTTCTTAACTATATAAACTTATATACATGTAGGCATGGATAAGAATTCTCTGAAGCAGGTGTATTAAAAGCTCCAGAAAAGCCATTTTAATAAGAATGTCAGCATTGCCACCTAATTTTGATACTCTCATCCTTAAAACTTACATGTCGTCTTAAATTGTAGAATGTGATTTAGTAGCATAATTATCAGTACTGTACAGAATTTGAGTGTCACAGCGATTTTGATGGTGGTACAGGATTCTCCCAGACTCCAACTGAGTTCTCTTAATTTATTTATTCTCCAATTTAGAGTTATATCTATGGGTTATTCATATCCCTGATGATTTTGCAGATTCTACCCCACTAAATCTCCTAACACAGAGCATTCATGTTCTTTAACATTAAAGTTTCTGCACCTCTGCTTTACCACATGCCAACACTGATGCTAAGTGGGTGGAGAATGTCCTGGTTGTTCATAGGTTAGGTGAATTTACCTGTGTCAGTGTTTGTGTTGTAAATACTGTACTGTATGTGGCAACGTGTTGCTTAAAAGGCCTTTCACTCTGCAACAGTTACTTCTATTTTACAGTATTTTATTTCTAAGACTGGTCTGTACAAGAATGCTTCTTGAACATCCCTTATGCCTTTAGATAAATTTTCCAGCTGTAGCCTTTTTTATATCTCCTCATTCCTAGATGTCTGTCTCAGTGACCCCCCGCCCGCCCGCCCAGCCAGGACGTCAGGTCACTCAAACCAGATATGTGCCCCATGTTCCCTCTAAAGGTGCTTTTGCACTCTCATGAACAGGGCCCTAAAAAATAGGCTATCTGATCACTGTACGATAGAGCAATAAGTTATGCAGCAATTAGGTAGCATGCATAACTCCTTTGCAAGATATTGGCCACATTTCCGTGGAATGCTAAGATAAACCAGGTTTGTTCTTGGCTACAGCCTAGGGCTTGCCAATCAGAAGATTGGCGGTTCGAATCCCTGCGACGGGGTGAGCTCCTGTTGCTCAGTCCCAGCTCCTAGTCCCAGCTCCTACCCACCTCGCAGTCAAAGTGCAAGTAGATAAATAGGTACCGCTCCGGAGGGAAGGTAAAAGGTGTTTCTGTGCGCTGCTCTAGTTCGCCAGAAGCGTCTTAGTCATGCTGGCTACATGACCCGGAAGCTGTCTGCGGACAAACGCCGGCTCCCTCACCCTATAGAGCGAGATGAGCGCTGCAACCCCAGAGTTGTCCGCGACTGGATCTAATGGTTTGGGGTCCCTTTACCTTTAAAGTTTGTGGTTAAGAAGGAAAGAGCTTAACCACAAGCCTGGGTTCAGATAACACACTTTGCTTACTGTGCTGCCTCAGCTAATAGAACCAGGCAGGGACAAAGTGGGTGTGTATTTCTCTCTGGGAGCCATTGTCAATGCTTTATTGTGAAAACATTTATTAGCAGATGGTATATTTCTATTTTGTTTTATTCTTCACATTGCCAAGTATTCATTATTATTACTGACACCTGCTATTATTTGCATATTGTATTTTAGTGGTTTTTTATTCTATTTTATTGGCCTTTAGGAGGTGCTCTTATTGGAGATTTTTCAGTGAGCATTCCTTCCTTTTGTCTTTGTTACTTTGCCCAAAATCTGAAACATGCTTTGTTAACAACACCTGTCTAAGGAACGGGATAATTTGGTGTCAGAGCGACTGAAATTTGTCAACAGTGTCTCTAACTTGTAGTGTCACTCCTTAATCTTTTTTATGGTTTCTACTGTGATAATAATCATCTTCTGTTTTTGTATTTCACATCGCATTCTGACCGCACCTGTTCAAGGACACCAGGATTTTAAAATGCTTCTAACTGTAACTCGTTTTATTTTGGTGGAGTGGGACTGTCATTTTTGTTTTAATGAGTGGAAGGTTAGTTATATATATGGATTGAGTTTTGTGATCAGTACGAGAAAATATATACCGGTATGCATTCTGGTTTAAAGGGGAGAGGATGCTGCTTAAATGAGATTGTAGACTAAAGTATGAATGTGAATAGTAAGAGGAAGTAAAGTACAGGAATACCTCAGAGATATTGAGGGTTCGGTTCAGCAATAAAGCAATTTACACCCCCCCCCAAGGCATATAAAAGTTATGTTTACACTATACCAGTGGTGTCCAAACTTTTTTCAAAGAGGGCCAGATTTGATTAAGTGAAGGGCTGTGAGGGCCGACCAAAGGGCCAAATTAGGACTGAAGCATTTAGGATTGACATTGTTGAGGGTTTTTTTTAGGATTTTACCCCAGGAAATAAACTGCCACAGGGGCCAGATTAAACCGACCGGCGGGCCGGATTAGGCCCCCAGAATAGGCTTTGGACATGCCTGCACTATACTGTATTACGTAAGAGTGCCTATGACTGCTTACCTTTTGTTGTACCTCCTGTTTGGTTGAAGATATGAAGCAGGAAGGGGTTTTGAGTTGGAAGAGGGCCAGTGAGGAAGGGGGTTAAAACCATTCCTCCATTCGTGTTTCTCCAATATGCAGTGTAGCCCTCTAAACTTGCTTTCACTTATAACCCATATGCTTTTGTACACAGAGTGGTAGTCAGCAAGGTTTTACTCAGAGTAGACCTATTGAAAGTTACAGCCATAACTGAGTCATGTTCATTAATTGCAGCAGGACTTCTCTAAGTAAAAATTCCACTCATTGTTTGCCCTATAAGCCCAGGATGCTTCATATGTATTTTCTTTGATTTAGGTACCACTAATTATACTTTATTTGTCAGTGTCAGGAGAGGAGCATCAATGAATCAGTAAAATTGCATTGTATAGCCCTTATTTTTAGCTTGTCAGATGGAGGTGATCAGGAGACCAAACGCTACATTGCTCTGTTATGAACAGAAGAAGAACCTTGCTAGATCAAGTCAAAGCCCATCTAGTGCAGTATCCTGTTCTCACAGTGGCCATGCCTGTGGGAAGCCCACAAGGAGCCTTGAACTGCAACAATACTCTCCCCAGCTGTGATTCCAGCAACTGATCACCATTCCGTAGTCATGCTGTACCTCTATAGTCTCATTTTTAAAGCAGTTGTATTTTTAACTTTTTTCTAACAATTCCTATAATGGAATTTAGCTTTTTCGCAACTGTCAGATCTTGGTTTCAACATTTTTTTGGTTAAGCTGCCCACCACTACCCCAAGATTTCTTACCTGGTTAGCTGTGTGAAATGTGTTCTGTATACAAAGACTGAATTTGAATACCTTAGAACAGCTAACAGGTCTGATTACGTCCTTCAGACCATTTTGGCCAAACCATGCCCACCTGCTCTGCATCTGACATCATATATGATATCAAGAGTGGGTCAGGGAAAGTTGAGGCTTGGCCAAAGGGAAGCGAAACGTTTGGAAAAGCGGGTCAAAACCCCAACTATCTTCATTCAAACCTCCTTGTAACTGAAAACCAGCTGATAGGGAGCCTCTTTGAAGGCAGGTTCCCAGTGCCAAAGAGCTGATTGATGCTGGAAGTACATCTTATAAGGAGATTGCAACCTCCTTTGCACTTTGAGACAGGTGCCAATCAGCTGACATCAATAATGTCCCATGATTGAACAATGGGTGGGTCTTGCTCATCTGCCAAAGTTGGTCTGTGGGTGGGTGTGGAGAATATAGGGATCTGGCCCACTGGCTTGATCCAGTTCCCCATCTCTGCACAGGGCTATGGTGAGAGAGCAAATGAAGTACATACATGTGGAAATAAAGCTTAGGATCTTTAAACATAAACTCTGCTTTCTGCAGGGATCAGCTGCCCAGTTGCTCAGCCTGTTCAGGTGTAGTTAGCTGCAAGGGGCCAGAAAACTTTACTTCCATGAACTTTCTTAGGTCAACTTAGCCTAAGATCCAAGCCAACATGCCTAGAGCGCACTGTTCTCAGGTTGCTGCAGTAATGCCCTCTGTTTTATCAAGCCACATATCCAACCATGAGTTCTGCTGGTCTTTGCTGATGCAAGTTAAGAGTCCTTGATTCACCCATAACTACATTGGACATTGAAAGCTCACAAATTTGCCACTCCTTTCTTAACTTACTAGAATCTGATTACGGTAGAATGTTAATGGGTAAAGGAAGAGCCATATACTGTATGCCAATTTGAGCCCCTTCAAAGAATGTTGTATGTATAAATAAAACAGAGCAGTTAAGATGTTTAATAATCATATTTTCAGTTTATATTCTCCCTTTTCTCCCAAAGGAGCTCAAAGCGGCATACAAGGCTGAGGTTTGCCATGGTAGTGTTTTATTCTTCCCAAGCCCCATCAAGTGCTGGTTTCCCATTTCTATCACAAGAGCCAAATTGTTTCACATAAATTAACTCCCTCACCATGTTAATTAAAGGCAGTATCATGGCAATAGCAACAAGTCCTGAATTTTCTAAATAATTAAACACGCTCCTCTTCCATATAAAACAATGTATGCATATGCTTAATTAACTCATAGATCTAGCTGAGAAATCCATAATTTGTGATCCACCAATCTGAACACAACTGAAGTGGATCTTATTGTGATCTGATAAGAACTTGACAGGTAGTGAAGTAGCTAAAGCAGAATGTATTGAGCTACTGATAGGGTGTCATAAGTTGTTAGTGGGCTTTGCTAATCTTAGTTGTGCAGGATTGATAAGATTTTGTGACTGTAGGTAATATGAATGAGTTTGCTGTGTGTGCGAATGTGTGAAGAGATTTCTTTATGTGTATACTTATTTCGTTGCTGAATGGGTGGTTTTTGTGTTCCCTTATGACAGTGTTTTGATGCTGAAGGTATCTTTTTTTTAAAATAAACTGCTTACCTACTTTTCTTGATTGAAGCAATGCATTTAACAGACAGGTGATGTTTTCCATGTTATGGTCATTTTTCAACCCCAACACATGACATTTACTGAGATACTGTGATTTTATTGTAACCAATTAATCCATTTGTCGTTCACTTAAAAGCAAAACAGTTAGTTGCTTGAAATATCTTTAATTGGTTGAAACCCTAATGAAAATCAACTTCTGCTTGTGTGGTTCAGTGGATAGAGTATTTGGGGGAATCCAGAGAACATTAGATGCTAATTAAAATAGAACCCAACTGTGTGCTTAAATTCCATATATCTTAATGGGATTTGAACTTACCTGATTTCCTCTGGATAGTATCCTGTGAACTTGTTGGTTAGCCTTGGCTACATAACTGGTTTTTAGTCTTGGGGGAACGTATCTGTTTTCAGCAGAATTCCATGAAGTTTCCTCAAGGGATCAGAGTAGTAGCAATTTCTTCCTGAGAAGTTCTACCATGCCATTTTCGAGGCCAGGATCTTCTCCAGTAACAGCAGCCATGGACCTCTTAGTCTTATCCCAGTAAACTGGGTTGGTCTGTGATAGGATCTCCCCAGCTTCTGGCTAGGCTGGCTGAGTTGCAGACCTCAGTCTTGGAGAAGCAGATTGTGGCCTTCTTCAAGGACCAGCCAATTTGCCTGATGTGATCTTAACATAAATAATTGTGAAACCCTTAAACATGAATAGACACGAACACACTGATTTGAAGTACGGTAGTACTAAATGTACCAGTCAGAGGGCCTTCTCAGTAGTGGCACCCGCCCTGTGGCACCCGCCCTCCCACTCAAAGAGAACAACTACCAGACTTTTAGGAGACATCGGAAGGCAGCCCGTTTAGGGAAGCTTTTAATGTTTTGCATTTTACTGTTTTGTTGGAAGCCGCCCAGAGTGGCTGGGGAATAAATAAATTATTATTGTTGTTGTTGTTGTTGTTGTTGTTGTTGTTGTTGTTGAAGGAATCTAACCAAAAGTATATCCATGGCGCAAAACCTTTAAGCTATCCTTTCAACTATGTTTGTAAGTATAGCTCACTGTGCTGCTTATAAAATTACTACTATAAAAAAGCCTCATCAGCCTGTGAATATCCATCTCAGAGTTCTTTTTTTTTCTTTTTTTGGAGTGGGGTTGGGGGTGCTGACCTGATAGTTCACAGTTTAGTTATTAAGGTAAAGTAATATGTATGAGAGGAGAAATAATGCCTCTAAACTGAATATGGATCAGTTGAAGGGAACAGGCTGATGATGCCACCAAGGGAGGAGTGGTAAGTAGAATTGAGCCTTGTAGTGTTTTTTTTAAAAAAAAAAAATTATGAGAGTTGGGTGTAAATTTAGCAGTATCTGGTCTTGGTTATTGGCTTTGTTAATGTTCTTGTGTAGTTTGAGGGTTGCTCTATATTCATTTTAGAAATTTATAAGACCTTTTAAGTTTTTCGTCTTTTGACACCTTTTTTCCCTTTTGTGCAACACATATTGAAATATCAAGAAATTCATTACAATATCTCAAATACATATATGCTGCCAAAGCTCTGCCATCTTTGTAATTTACTTTGTTAACTCAAAAGTAAATTACTGGGGTTCTGGATGTGTTTACCAATCCAATTTAAGTAACAGCCATATCATGATACTCAACTTGTCTGTTTGATAGACAGTTGCCTGTATGATGAAGTTTGGCGAGGAATCATTTTGTAAAAACTGATTTATCGTTTCTGCATAGTTGGGGTATCAAATGATAAACTGAAGATATGCAATGTCATCCTCATCATAAAACAATTCACAACAATCCTTTTTAGATCTTGAAGCCATTATAAGTTGACTTCAGTGTGTTTTCAGATTATATTTTGAAAACACACTTCTGTAAAGGGAATATACTGTATATGTGAAACAAACAGGTAGGGAATGCTTTTAAATCACACATTTTAAAAGAACATGAGCAAAGAGGAAGCACATTTAACCAGGAATGGGAAACCTGTTGTCCTTCAGATATTGCTGGATCACCGCTCCCATCACCTGTGATCATTGGCTATGCTAGCTGGGTGGTCCAATAATGTCTGGAGGGCCACAGGTTCCCATATTAATCACTTTGTTTTAGTTTCAGAGATTGTTCCTTTATCATCCAAGTAGGCCTTCAGGCAATAGTGGCAAAAGACACCATGCATTTTTGCTGCACACTCCTCATTTAATTAAATAAGGTTCTGTGGGTCTCTGACTTGGAACATTGTTTAATTGAATGAAGATTGCATAACAACAGTGGGCTTCACATGGGGAAGTTGTTCCGTGTACTCTAGATGGCCTGTGCCAGTTGTAAAGAAAAATATTCAGAACCTGATCCAACAGTTTGTTCCTAGTTTGAAGTTGAGTACGAGTCTTACATATTCAACAAAGGTATTGCGTGAGAGCTGTGTGTGCATTAAATGTACATGGAGTTTTGAACCAGAACTGGACTTGATTATTTATTAATACAGATATGATCCAGTGCAATTGTATGTTGGCCATTTCTTCATCGAGTACAGAATAAGAGTACAGTACTGTATATGTTTTTTGTGCCTAGTGGTTAGATAGAATTAGGGAACAAATAGCATCTGGAGAAGAATTACACAGCTTGTTCATTGCTTAAGTAAGGGTGAAAAGTATTTTAAATTCATTGTCTTAGTCCAGGATGGCAGAAAAGACTGGCAACTCCTTGAACGCTTGCTACTTCCTCAATCACCACACCTTTACAACTGGCAACTTTTAGAAAATGGGCATTCTGTGTCTGTGTGTACAATTGTTGTCACCTTATGAAGTAGGCTACTACCGCTATGATCTGGACTTCATCTAATCCAGGAAAGCCCCCTGAATTTCTACAGACATGGCTTAGCCCAGGGGTCCCCAAACTACGGCCCCCGGGCCGGATGCGGCCCAATCGGCCTTCCAATCCGGCCCGCGACGACCCCCGCCGCCCGCTGCCGCCGCCCGCTCTCACGGCGCGCGGCGCAGCGACGATCTAAAAAATCGGCAAAAAATCGCCGAAAATCCTTTGTGCGCATGCGTACAGGCCTCTCCCGACCCGGAAGAGGTCATTTCTGGTGCACTTCCGGGTCGGGGGAGGCCCATACGCATGCGCACAAGCGATTTTCGGCGATTTTTTTTCCGCCCGTGTGCGTGTGCGCATGCGCACGGGCGCGCACTCCCCCGCCCTCCGGCCCGCTGCGCGCGCACTCCCCTGCCGTCCGGCCCACCGCGCGGGCGGCGCGGCGGGCACCGGCCCGCCGCTCGGTAAGTCTGGGGACCCCTGGCTTAGCCATAACCAAGTCCCTGCTTTTAAAGGCTGGGGCCAACCAATAGAGTTGAACACCCCCTCCCCAGTGCCCCACTTTATTTCTTTATAGATTATTGACGGGTGGTTACATTGCAAACCTACGCCAATGTGAAACACATACAGTGGTCCCTCGACTTACGAACTTAATCCGTTCCGAATGCACATTCATAGGTTGAAAAGTTTGTAAGTCGAAAAGCAGTTTCCCATAGGAAAAAAAATATTCGAAAAAATTCGTTAAGTCGAGGAAACCACATTTAAAATTCGTAAGCCAAGGAAACCGCATTTAAAACCGCCAACGGTTTCCATTCGGATGTAGAAAAATATGTAAGTCTGCGGCCATTTGTCCCGTTCGTAAGTCGAAAACATCAGATGTCGAGTAATTCATAAGTTGAGGGACCACTGTATTTTGTATCTCATTCAGCATTGCTTGATCAAACTCTGAGAGAAAATCAACATCTTTCAAAAGTAGCTTGCTGCTTTGTTCAAGATTTCTAGTTCTGAGTCAAAGAACTCTCAAGACATATGTCCAGCTTAAATTGCAGTTTTGCATATTATTGTGCCTTCAAATGGTTACCGGTATGTATTCTGATGAAACTTAACAGTATCTGCTCAATTGTCAATTGGTCAGTCCTTCCCTGGATATCAAAAGAAGTCATTTTGCTAAAAAAAATCAGCTCTGCAGTACACAGCAGTCTTTTCTTATAATCTTATAAGACCCAAATTGTTGAAATATGCCCTAAACCAAGGGTAGCCATCATAGTGCCTCCAGCTGTTGGGACTCCCAAATTCCATTAGCCATAGCTGCCAAGTTTTCGCTTTTCTCGCGAGGAAGCCTAAGGGAAAATCCCTTTAAAAAAGGGATAACTTGGCAGCTATGCCATTAGCCCCAGTCATCATGGCCTGAGATGATAGGATGTAGCCTAAAAACATGTGGAGAGCATCATATGGGTATCCCTGCCCTACACCTAGAACTAGGGATGTTAACTTTTAAAGCAATCAGCATATGGTTAATAGGTAAATTTCTATCAATGCGAGAGAATGTTAGCCATTATTATGGCCAAAGTAGCTAAGTTTTAGCCATGTTTCAGTCTGCAACAGCGAAAAGAATGGGCGGGGTAAGTGTGCCTGCTCTAAATTCCTAGTTCAGAATTAAGTGATTGGAAAGATTTGGCATGTGTCTGCTTCAACACAGCTAGTGTGGTCTCCTTTGTTTGGGTCCTTGATCCTGTCGTTAAGCCTCACTTCAAGCTCTGGTTTCCGTGAGTTGCAGTTTTGCATTCATCAAGAACCCTTATTTTAAACAGTGAAATATTCTCATCTCCCATTCAACATCCCGAAAGTGAGGAGAGTTAACATATATTTCCTGTTCTTAAGCGTCTTTCTGAAATGTGTCTTCTCTCTTTGAAGGGTGGAGGGAGGGGGTGGGTGTGGGGCAGTCTGTGCCTCTTATTAGCTGTACATGCACAGAGGCAGAGGAGAGAAAATGCATAAAGATACCTCCCGAAATTACTGTAATTTGTAGATGCTAAAATAATGGCATACACATATCACTTCTGTTCTGTCTGGATAGCTCTGTAAATTGTGTATTGATTATGCTAATCTGCCTAGTGTCTCTATTACTTGTCTGCTGATACTACTCAAACATGCAGATTGAATGCATTTCCCCCCCTGCAAAGTTGTCATTCTTGTGGGAAAAGACTTGTGTAAGATGGGTGAAAAGACCAAATAACTTCTCATCTTTATGCATAGGAGGGTTTATAAAATAACTATTTATTGAACTGCAGGAAACGCAAAATGCAAGCCACCCCCCCCCCCGCCCCCCAAAAAGAAAGAAAAAATGAGGACACTTGTCATAGGTTAAAGCCTTTCCTCCTTTTCTACCCCCCCCCCCAGCAACCATTGTTGCTGTATTAGGCTTATTTTGTTTCATGTTCCTTAAGGAAACCATTTTAGGAAGGGTACTAAATCAATAGCAATCTATTTTTATAGTTTATTTTGGGATGTGTGGCTTCTCTCTTACTTTGTTTAACAAGCCGAAAATGGCCTCAGTCATTCAGGGCAGAAGGTGTATCTCAAAAAATTATTAACCTGCCTCGTGAAAAAGAAAATATGACTTTTCCAATTATCCAAAGCCTTTATTTTTATTATAGTTTGTAATAGTATAAATGTGGACTCAGGTGGCGTTGTGGGTTAAACCACAGAGTCTAGGGCTTGCTGATCAGAATGTTGGCGGTTCGAATCCCTGCAACAGGGTGAGCTCCCGTTGCTCGGTCCCAGCTCCTGCCCACCTAGCAGTTCGAAAGCACATCAAAGTGCAAGTAGATAAATAGGGACCGCTCCGGCGGGAAGGTAAACGGCGTTTCCGTGCGCTGCTCTGGTTCGCCAGAAGCAGCTTTGTCATGCTGGCCACATGACCCGGAAGCTGTCTGTGGACAAACGCCGGCTCCCTCGGCCTATAGAACGAGGTGAGCGCCGCAACCCCAGAGTCGGACACGACTGAACCCGATGGTCAGGAGCCCCTTTACCTTTAATAGTATAAATACAATAAATCACAGCCTTTGTTCTCTAGCATTTATTGTAAAGAGTAAATTCACATTCTTGTGTTTGTACAACTTCACATTCACCCATTACTTCCCTTATTAAATCTCTAATGCACATTTTTGCCATTGGCCACTACTTTCCTAATGCAGAACAAGGCTGGCTTTCATTTAAGAGGCAGCCTAGTGAATTGCAGTATATGTCGTTATAAAATGAAGGAGGAATAATGAATTTTGTTCCCTGGGCTTTATCAAATTCCTGCTCATGTTTTAGAGGCCATCACATTTTCATAGCATGCTCCCTGAGGGGCCCTTTATAGCATGCTCCACAGAGGCCCTTTTCAGTCTGCCAAACTATTGCTTTAGGGCTGAAACAGAGAGTGAGAGAGAGAGGTGCACCCTCCTCAAAGCAGGCGCTACTGGGTGCTGAAGAATCCTGGGCCAACACTGTTCCTGGGCTGTGGCAATCTGCTTCAGGTGTATTATTGGCCTTCTCATTCTCACCTGCTACAGTTCAGATATGGACAGTGGGGCTACTGCACTTTACAGGTATCAGGAGTGATAAAAAAAGCATATCTGATCACGACAGAAGAACTCATTCACATTCTGAGTGGCAGTTGTGCTTTGCTCCTCTACGCAGAAAGAGAAGGGAAGGGGGCATCTGAAACATGGCTCCCTGGCACATGTCTACCATGCGTTCCTGACGTTTGAAGCTCTTCTCCCCTTCGTGCTATGTGTGTACAGGCATCAGAACTCTGGTCTGTGCATTGACGGTGCCTGTAGTATTGCAAAAGAGAATCAAGGAACGGTGTTGGCTTCTCCCTACAACCCTGTTCCATTGCGATTACTTTCTCTGCCTTTGTCTTCCCCAAAGCACGTCTGGTGCGGTATGCCTTTAGTTGCTTCTGTTTCATTAATCCCCAAACTACCTACTTCCCTTCCTTCCCCCCCCCAACCTTGTTCCGTGTGTTTTGGAAGAGATAATTGCCTCTTCTGTGCCCTGTAGGATACCATCTACATTTCAGCACTAAGCCAACATTGAGTAGTGGTGGCAGTAGCAGTACTATCACAATAACATTTTGCAAACTTCTTTTTTTTTTATTGAGATTGAAGAAACACTGCTAAAGGAAACTTACCTTAAGGATGATGCAGTGTGTTTTGTGTTTTGATAGGACTAATTCTGCTTTACTTATTTATCATTTGCTTAGTGCTGAAATGCTTTTATATGATTAATCTCGTAAGATAAGGCATGAGAAATTGAAACAACAGCAACCAGTTTTAAACAGTGAGCATGAAATTCCTTTTACAAAGGCCACTAACTTTGTGATGGTCTTAATGAGCGAAGTGGCAGAGCAGCAGGGCATGTGCTTGCTCCATTCACAAAAAAGTGTGCCATGCGATGAAGTGACTACTCAAAAGTAGAAAAACAACAACTGTGACACCTGACCCAGGGCATGTGTCTCCCCACTAACCCCATGCCAACATATGAAAGATGCTCTACTGGTAACACCTCTTAAGATCACAGTGCATTGTATATTCTTGCAGATTATAAACCTTTGCTGTAAGACCTTCAGAAAACTGGACAGAATTCTTCCTGTGTTAATATCCAAGGCAAAGAAAAGAGCAAACTGCAATTCTTTTGTTTTGGATGGAAAGTGGGGGGAATTATTTAGCACGCAGCTGACTCCCATCTTGTGTGCAGTGAAACACATTGGAATTCTAAAGCCATTTTTTGGCTTCAGGCAGACTTATGGCATTATGGTATGATGGATGAAGGCCTATCACTCTGCAGCCTTTGGTGTGGTTGATTAGCAGGTGCTAGTGATTAGTTGACTGTTGTGGACTGAATTACTTATAGACATTCTGTTTCATTGTTTAGCAGTGTTGGCCAGTGAGCTGGCAGTATTTGGATTTCATTGGGGCACCTCTCTCTCTCTCTCTCTCTCTCTCTCTCTCTCTCTCTCTCTCTCTCTCTCTCTCTCTCTCTCTCTCTGTTTATTTAGCAAAATTGTGTCCTTTATCTCCAAAGTTGTTCAAGGCGGCTGTTAACTGTTAACTCCAGTGCAGCCAAGTATTAAGTGTATTGCATTGTTTGTTTGTTTACCGAGGGAACTGAGAAAACTGATTATAGTCCACACTTAACAGTTTTTTAAATGTGTTTCCTGAAGGACACACAAACAAACAAACAAACAAACAGTAATAGAAGAACAGTAGTCCCTCTCATACCATTTTTCTGTATCTGTGTATGCATGCAATACAGTGTGAGTGCCTTTCTAACCAGGTGCGCTGTGCAGTTCTAAGTTCAAAAGGGAACAATGAATAACAGAGGTGTTGGTGTTGTTGCCTTTGAAACTTAGAGTTCTGCTGTTGGCTCATGTTGCCCCCACATTTTCCCTTGATCTATCTTTAGGAATCAGTTCTTCTAGCTGGCTTAATTGTTACTCATTTTGAGGAGGGCATAACCATTTTAGGAAGATGCACTGAAGCATATAAACACAAGGATGAAGTCAGCACAACATACCTGTAGCAGCTAGCCATTTTTTTATTTTTTTGGCAATGCTTGGTGCTCTGTTCCTGAGGGTTAGCTTCAGTAACTTTCCAACAGCCAAATTTGGAAGTACGGACAAAGGTTAACAAGATCTTAACAATTGCTACCTAACCCACATCCGTCACCGCAGGCAGGATGCAAAAACCACAACAGCTATTATTAAAAAATTGTGGCATTGTCAAGCTAACTGCTAAGCTCATTTTTTGCAGTTTGGGCCTTTTGAAGAGGTTTTATTTCAAACTTTGTGGCATTATCTTTTGGGGGGCTTTTTCAAAATGATCAGGGGTCAGCAACCTTTTTCAGCCGTGGGCCGGTCCACCGTCCCTCAGACCATGTGGTGGGCCGGACTATATTTTTTGGGGGAGAAATTCCTATGCCCCACAAATAACCCAGAGATGCATTTTAAATAAAAGCACACATTCTACTCATGTAAAAACATGCTGATTCCCGGACCGTCTGTGGGCCGGATTGAGGCAGCAATTGGGCCGCATCCGGCCCACAGGCCTGAGGTTGCCTACCCCTGACGTAGGATAATGTCCGAACAGACATCTTGGCCAAACTTTGTATCTACTTAATATGAGAGATTTCCCATTCACCTTATATGTTGAACCTTATATTTGTTGCAAACAATAGAAATCAGAAAAGCATTGAAGTATTTAAAAATATTTACCTAAATTAGAGATAATATCGCTCAAGTCTTTGACATTATAATGAGTGAGATTCAACCAACTTATGTTACTCTGCTGTGCAGTGTGCAGTATAGTTTGAATCTACAATTCCTTGTAGAATATAAACAAAAGTTTGCTTTGTTCATTTATTTTAGAAAACCATAAAGAACAGAACCTTTGACAAAAAGGAGAATGACACCCTGAGAAATGCCCTCTCACTAGTAATATACTAACTCTTACGTCTGATTTGGAGGTAACCACAAATTATGCCTTTAACAGAATGACCAAGTGTGAGCCTCATATTCTCCTGCTTCTCCTTTGCCCTCATTCATGCCTTAAATTATTCCAACATTGCACCCTCCAGATGCAGCCGGACTACGTCTTTGGCCAGCAGGGCCAGTGGCCAGGAATATGCCCAGTAATACATGAAACCACATTGCTTGCCCCTCAGGTAGACAAATTTGAAGTTTTCAGCCATAGTTTGTAACAGCCCATAGTTTTTCATTCCATTCAAAACCATTCTTGGGTGAAATAGGAAACTGCTTTGTTACAAATTGTGATGACTGAAAACTTTAAATTCCCTTCCCTTGTGCTCAAAGAAGTGATGGGGAGGCAAATGTGCAGAAGCACTGGGCTCATAGCTCCTCACTCTCATAACAGTAAACCATGGTCTGTCAGTATGTCTGAGTTGAGCCTCACAGTGCCTACTGGCCAAAAACCCAACAGCTTCCACACATTTGGCCCGGTAGCTACTACAAAACATTTTGCAGAACAGCAACAACTGTTGTCCCTGTTTCATCATCACAGTGTGGATCAAGAAAGAGTTAAAATAAGTAATTAGTTGTGCCCAGGAGCCACCAGTGGGAGAGAAGTAGAAGCAAAGTGAATTTTGGATCCTGCTGAACTTCTGAATATTTACTCTGTTGGAATAAAATGGGCTAAATTCTCTTCTAAGTGGGACTGCTCCAAGCATGCCAAAAATGTCACCACTGTTCTTGACAAACACAGCATTTATTTTTTGAATGCTCTTATTAGAGCTTCCCACTGCTTGAGTCTAATTTTGTGCAGCGTGAAGGGAGGAACTCCCAGGGCAAGGAAGGCTTCTGTGCGTCATCCCAGTTTGAAGCAACCTAGGCTCAGGGGGAGGTTTCCCTCACCTGCATCTCTGGTAAGGGACCCCTAAGTTGAAGAGAACCCCTCTAGGTTCTGAATGTCACAGGCTGTTCCTTTTCTCTTGATCTGGAATCTAGACAGTTTAATCCACCATAGTGGAACCCGTCACCCGCCTTTTCTGCGCTCCTCCAGATCTCTTGGATGGGCAAAGAGATCCGGGAAGTTTTGAATGGTTTGCTAGACTGCCCAGCCCTTTCAGAAAGCTTGGGTAACAGGAAATGGCTAACACAGAGATTGACCGTGCCTGCACTACTCACTTGCTATGGGGAGACTCCACCCCCAAACAATCTGCATTCTTTTCCATCTTTCCACACACAGCATCCATGCAAGCAGGAGGTGTTTTTGCAGTTCAAGCCCATATTCCAGTGAGGCAGTACATAAAGAATGAATTTACAGAGCAGCGGGTGGAGTGGGACATGGCCTGGGAAAAGATTCCCAAGGGCTAGAAAGAGAGGTATGGAGGGCCATCTCTAACCCTCAGGTATGAGTTTCCCCATTCTGCTCAACATCCTTCTGTTACCATTAGATCCCACTCCACCCCCCAATTTCTCTTTTAATGGTTGTTTCCATAGAGTAGCTAAAATCACAGTGCAGCATAAAAGTTGTACCAGGGAATAATACCGCTTAATGTATAATGCCTCTATGGAATCCTTGTCTTATTAAATACCTACTAGTATCACATCCAGCCTGTGAGACTTAAATATCTAACTAAGCAAGCGTTTATATTTTTTGCCAATACTTTAAGACTGCTCCTCAGTAGAAGCTTGATAATATTTTAAGTCCCCACTCCTTAAATCGTCACCTCTTTGCAATGGGAGAAGAGGACTGTTCTCTTCGTGCTGTCCATTTAGAGTTGGATCCCTGGAGCTTGATGGAAGAGTCTTTTTAAAAAAGAGTAGCAATTCTCCTTTATCTTGAGTCACATCCCTTACAAATTGCTCCAGTGCCTGACACTGTTGCTACAGCCAAATGTAAATTACAGGAATAGCTACACTGCAACTGACCATAGCCCAGTCAAAATGGCAAGGGTTGCTGCAGCGACAGTTCCCCAGTTGTGATGAATATACTCGATAGATTAACTTTCGTCTTCAAAGTCCTACCTAGATCTTAGGCTTCTGATAGATTTTATTTTATTTTTGGTATTTTTTAAGTGGTAGTGAAATTCCAGATGCTCTTGCCCTTGATGCTTACAGGGGCTACTACGGTTGGTGGAGCTTTCAAGTAAGAACACAGTCAAATACAAGATTCCCTTCTGTGAGGATTTATTTGGCTTCTGATGCACAACATTTTTTGAGTTGTCCCATTAAGCCACTTAGCCAATGGACAAATAGATTCATTGAGATTCAGTTTAAAGCCTGGCTCCTTTTCAAATAGATCTTTTGTTAGGCAGAATTTCTCTTTATCATGGAGTGGGGACATTGATGGCCTTAAGAATGGAAGGTAGCGATATGTGTTTGGAATACAAATAAGGCACTTACCTAATGGATCATTTTTCGTTTTGTTTGTTTGTTTTTTACCTTTCTTTGACAGTAGAAGAAAATGAATCGGAGGACCAGGGAGGTGTGGGACAGTCAGCTGTGCAGACAGGTAATGCTGAATTCCTACATTTATTTTGCTTGTCTTGGAACAGTGTGAGAGATATTTAGTCCACTCTTACCTGATTGAACTCCAGCTCAAGTATTTGGAAGGAAGAAAAAGCCCGTCCTTCCATTTCTCTCTGTTCCCCAATGGCCTCCTAGCTTCCCAAGATCTCTCTCTTTCCCTCAACCAAGAGGGCTTCAGTTTGATGGATGAATGACCATCTTCCGGAAATATGGACCCTTTAATATCCACGATGCCTTATTTGTAAGAAGGAATCCACACTAACTCCCAGCTAAAAACCAGCTCTTTGAAAGAAACTTTACATATGAAACACAGTTATGCTGTGAACCAGACCTCAGCTCAAATCCATTTTTTCGGCCCATTTATATTCCAGTAGCCCGGTTTCCCTCACAATGTCTTCCCCACCCACTCAGCAGATCTGTCAAGTCACTTTAAAAAAACTTCCGGAAGTTTGAAAACGGTGTGGGAGTTTGGCAGAAGGAAGGGACTGAAATGGGAATTAGCTTGTGCATGCCGATCTGACGCATGTACACTTCTGGATTGTGGCCAGTATCTCTACAGGCTAGTTGCTTTCATAAACGAGTGTATAGTTAAAATCTTAATCCGTTGAATTTCTTAGCAGCCACTGATCCCTACATTTAAGTCACTGGGAGTTTTGTAGCTAAATCCTTAGTTCAACCAGCAAGATTTTAGTTTGGAAATCTGACCTGTTCATTATAATGAACAGCTATCAGGGGGTTAATAGCATGTTGTTGGTTGCAGTGGTTCCCTTTTTATTTTATTTTTTTTTGCTTCTGGTTTGAAAAAAAAATACTTGGTTTTTACAGTTTAAAGAATGATTCAGTCTTTTGGTATATTTGACTACTTATTCTGTGAAGTAATAATTAAATAGCTTTTGCTCAACAAAATGATCATGCTCTATGCTCTATTGATACTTGCTTATGGATCTTTAGATGAGGTTCTCAAGAAAATCCTAAGGGGAAATTCTGCTTTCATTGATCGTGTTTTACTTAGACTTAAAAAGTACCCCCCCCCCAATCGCAGCTAATGTATAGCTTTTAGTTTGAAGGATTCCTTTATAAGGTGATTAATAGTAATGTAAGCTTATTATATGCGGTAAACTGATTATTAGTACATTTTTCATCTCTAGTAAAGTGGATTCATCTCTTTGTTGGTATTTGTGCTGTCTAACTCTTTGGACTCTTGTATATACTACTGGTACATTTTCCTTCTTTGAGACCCTCATAGAACAGATTGCTTGTGACAAAATATGGAACTATATATGGAATTTTCTTCTAGTTTTTTCTGGAAATGTCTCTAACTACTTTGGAGAAATGAAATCCTGTTAATGTTTTAGTGGGCTGCGTTTGGAAAATATGTTGCGAGGAAATGAACACGTTTTCCCGAAATGTTAGACCTGTTCTGTTGCTTTGTCAGTTTTTAATGGTGTTTGTCATTAAATCTTGGATGATCGCACGGATATGTAGCTGATTGACATGCTTGCGTAATGTCTTAACTTGTGACATTACACTGGCTCATCTGCAGGGGCACTTAAGGATTTATTTCTGGAAAAGCAAAGCTCAGCCAGGTATTTCAGTGCATTTCAAAATACTCCATACAGATCACATCTCCGCCCCTCTGAAGATCTCAGATGTTGTGTTTTTCCCTGACCAAAACAACCCTCTGTTTTTAATTATTATACACCTTTACTATTTTAAAAGTGGAATAAAACAATTGTAACAATTTGAAGCATCCGCAGCAATTGGGCATCTTGGGCAGACATACTGTTCTGCATCTTTTGAATTAATGAATTAATTAACACAGTTAGGAGATAGTTATGATAGTATTATATCTACATTGGCACGAACCAGAGTTGCTCTCATAGTCAGTGTTTAAAGTGAGTTTGCAAACCGTGGCTACAGGAGCATTTGGTCAATTTTATAACCTATTGGAAAAAGTCAAGGACACTTTTAATTGAACAGCAGTACTGTGATATTTTAAACCAGTAAAGAAACCATGGTTAGCACTGATAATAATAATTTATTATTTACTGTATACCCCAGCCACCTGGCTAGGTTTCCCCAGCCACTCTGGTGCAGCTCCCAACAGAATATAAAAAACAGGCTGAAAACTGATAAAAACTATAGCGTGGTTAAAGCAAACCATGGCAGGGTGTGAGAATACCCTGAAGAAAAGTGGGTAAGGTTACTCTTGAAATTTTAGGCTAGTCTAATAACTTCATTTCTAGAGATTCTTCCAATTATGCACAACATAAGCCATAGTCTTTTTCTAAAATGTCACTCATGTTGGAATGTTGTTTAATAAAGCACCCATGGGCTCACACCATGCGAGGTGCGTGGAGTTTTGAAAAGCATTTACCAATGTATTTATTGATTATTGATTTGTTTGTTGTTATGGCTTTTGGGTGCCTTGTATGCTGCAACACTTTCAGCCTTCAAGCAGATACAGAAAATATTCAGCTGTTTCACACAAAAGCGGTGTAAGAAGCCCCATACGTGCTGCTAGAAGTTTTTCTAGTAAATCTTTGTATCAAAGCTCTGGCTCCTTCCATTAAATGTGCTTTTTATGGAGTACCAAGTTATAAATGTAGTGCAGCTACGGCATATTAATCTTACTGCAGAGATTTAATGAGGCAGTTGTTTTGCGATGGACACTATTGGGAGCAGACAGCGACAGAGTTTTACTTCACCGCTGAACTGCAGAAATATTCCTTTCCTGGTCATAATTATAACCACATGATCTCTTAGTTTTCCTTTCTTTTGCCAGCACTTTTCCATGCAGAAGTGGCTTGGAAGGAGGTCCATTAAAACACAGTCAAATGGACTGGAAACTGGGCTTTCTTCCTCGTAGCTTGACATTTTAAGCTCTTGATCAGCTATGGATCCTTGTTGCGTGGAGAGAAATATTCAAGATGAGTTTCAGGCATACAGATTGTCTTTGCCAGTCTGCTGAGATGGCTTTTAGATATTCATTACTTTTTTAAAACTTGACTTTTATATAGGTTATAAAAAGTAAATGTGGTGAAACCTAATTTTTACATGGACAGAATAGAATTTCTGCTTGTTGGCCTTAAACCAATCTCTTACTGGAAATTAATTGAAGTCCATGGGTTTATTGCTGCTAACTCTTTTAAGCCTTTTCAGTTTTTCATTTTCCTCCAAAGTTGTAGTTTTATAAGACCAAGTTACAGCAATAACATCCCTTATGAGGAGAAGGAAGAGAAGGAGAAAGCCACCTGCCAGGACACGAAAGTAATGGGGAAAATACCATTTATAAATAACATTTAACATAATCAGGAACAGAAAACAGCAGTTCATTTATGTACTATATTAATGGTTAGAATTCATTGCAGAGCCAAATCTCTCCCCCCCCCTTTGCATTAGGTAATCTTATAAAGGGATCTTGCAGATGGGACAGTGATATACAGACTTGCTGACGTATTGAGCTTTACTAGTGTATTGTGGTTTGAGACCCTGAACTTCCAACAGTTCATGCTGGAGATCCAATTCAGTGATGGGCAATCCACACACAGCTGTAGGCTTCTATGAGCGGATTGTCCACCCATACCCATAGCTGCCAAGTTTTCGCTTTTCTCGCGAGGAAGCCTATTCAGCATAAGGGAAAATCCCTGTAAAAAAGGGATAACTTGGCAGCTATGCCCATACCATGAGTTGTATCCAGTGCTAATCCTGTTTAGAGCTGACCCATTGAAATGAATGAACATGACTAACTTAAGTCCATTAATTTCATTGTGTCTACGCTCAGTGAAACTTAGTTGGATACATCCCATATACATAAGGAGATGGTGACATGTGTGTGTGTGTGTCTAAGTAATATCTGAAACCCAGCAGTCGAATTTTTCCTCTGTATCCAGACTCAAGCAAGAACAGCATTCCAGAGATTGTGTACTTGTAAAACTCTCCCACCCCTTCCCTTGTTGGAAAAGGTGGGCCCAGTGCATATATTTTCCCATGTCAATTATATGTTTGATAGGGGGGGATTTCTAATATCACAGATATCTGAAATGCATCTGTGAGCTACAGAATTCATGTCTAGTTCTGCAGTTATCAAAGAAAAAATTTCTTTGGTAGGACTTCTGATTTGGAGTCATGAGGATATTTGACGGTATGTAGAGAAAGTGTGGTAAGGCAAGCTCTGCGGAAAATAAAATAAAATAAATGTTGATAACATTAGATGACACCTGCCACATGTGAGATGCTGTTAAACCTCAGCTGGTGATGGCTATACACCAGTCCATCATACTGATGGGCCTGAGAGAAAATCAGGGGTTGAGGTTTATGCTTTTTCTCTCTTGTTTGCTGCCCATCTGATGAGTGTGCAACCATGGATTTAGATATTGGATACTTGGCAGAAAATTTGCATTGTGGAACTCTTTTGTTTTTTAGTTTACCGGTTTATGGTTACCGGGTGTTGGGAATGGAAGCATGTGGCTGTTTTCTGTACGTCCATAGTGAGATGTTGAATGAGCAGTGTTCCCAGAAGATACAACTATGGAAAGTCATTAACTAGCGTGAAAGGCTCGGAATATATTGGTGGAGCCAACCAATAGTGATGGTAGCCACTGAGCCAATGCTTCATCAAAACCCAGCCGTAATAATTGTGTGTTGCCTTATGTATTGTAGACGATGGTTCTTCCTGCCATCTCTAAAACCATTCTGCAGCTTCCAAGTATCCGTGGCTTTATTTTAAATGGAGAGGTATTAATGGGGGGGGGGAGAGACAGTGGTGGAAATATATGCATCAAGAGAGGCAGAGGCTGCCACAACTCATTACACAGAGGCTGTGACCGAACCCAGGTCTCGCAGGTTTCCCCCCTTAAGAGTTGACCTAAAAACTACCATAGCATTTTGCTAGAGCATGCATTCTGAAGTTGCAGCAGAAGGGACTACGTTGCCTGACTCCCGTCCCAGTAGGTTTGTATCTGTGAATGCATAAATGGAAGCAAGTCTTCCCTCTCCTCCACAGTGACTCCCATTATGTAATTTGGAAAAATAATAATTCTAGCATTAATAGTCGGTTCTATTTTTGTAAAATGCATTGTCATAAGCAGTTTTTCACGTTTTGTATCCTAAGCTCTGTGTGCGCGACTGCGCATGTGTCTGTTATTCTATTGGATTCTTGTTAAGGGGCAGCATTCATGAATAATAAGTGCTGAGCATTGTTGCATCTCTTTCTCCCCTCTAGCATGCTACTTAAAGCAGAGTCAGACTCTACCCTTATTTTAAAACAAACAGGTCTGTAAACTTTATGTGCAGCATTTAAATAGTCGTGTTAAAATTCAGACCCAGTGCCCACATTTCCCCGAGTGCTGTCAGTTTTATGAGATGAAACTGGGAGCTTGAGCTGAACATCTAATAGTATGCATTGTGCACATGCTGCCTTCCAACAAGTGTTTAATGATGTCGGGGTCAGTTTGCAACAGTTAAGACAATTATTTCTTTTCCTCAGCTGCTTATAACCTAGCGGTATTTTTAACTGCTAGGCTAAGGTAGATGTAAAGGTTGGGAATGTACTTACAAGTAAGTTTGGGATCCAAGCAGTGTGTTAAAGGGAGTTTAAAGGGGCTTTTCTCTTCATTCAGCATGTGTTGTTCTGGGGCAATGTAAAATCCAAATTAAACAATATGGAAATTAGCTGGTTGCAAGGGGAAGGGAATACAGAGATCCCCCTCCCATCATCAAGAGCAGCTCCTCCAATAGCAGCAATGCCAGCGGGGAGGGGGAGGGGTCCAGTGAGGAAGGAGGAAGAGGGTTGCAGGGCTCCAGGGCTCCGGCAACACAGAATTGCCCCTGCTACACATGAGGGAGGAAGAAAGAGAGGGGGAAAGGGGGAGAAGGAAAACATGGAGTGCAGGCCCCCTTTCCCTCCGGTTCCGGAATTACGCAGGAGAAGGCGGGGAAGAAGGTTTGGCGTCCCGAGACTCTTATGCTGGAAGAAGACGAGGGGTGCGCCATTCCCGGGTTCTGGCTCGGACTAAGCAGACATGTTTCTGCATCCCCATTTCACTGTAAATAGACTGCACTAAATAAAACTGTCTAAAGACAAGAATGTGGAGTGTCGTTACTCCAGAGTAGTCGCAACAACAGCCTCTGACACTGGTACATGCCAGTATACTACTTCTATACCAGGACTGTTTCTTATGAGAGTCATACTCATATTTTAATTATGTGTATACTGCATGTATCATTATACCATGGGGACTCACTGTCAATCACAGTTTCCTAAAGTGTGTATATGTAGTCAATATTTGACTAGATAATGGCGCACGGTGGATTGTGCCTTACTACAGGTGGAATGTGAGTACCTTTTAGTAACTGAGTTGCTTTCCCATGTACTATGGCAGCCTTAATTACCACAAGCGCTTTCCAAAGAAATTTTAAAGGGAGCTTTCCATATGCGTTTAACATGTAGAAGCTGCTTGTTAGTAGACAACATATTCATGTAAACATAATGCTTGCCAAATTTACCACCATACCAAAGAACACAAAGGACCATACTTTTGCATGCCATTCACATATGCAACCCAGAACTTGAAACATGTCTTTATACAAAACACAATAACTTCTACGCCTCATTCACACATGCGGACTAAACATATACCAATTTTCAGACACAGTGTTTACACATGCACAATCATTTTTGCCAGTTTGGTTTCTTTGATTTTTCCATCATTACATAACTCCAGGTATGAACACCACATTTGCTTCATTGAGTTTTAAGGGTAAAGAGGGCCACCCGCAATTGCGGGAGGGGCGTCTCTTCTCTTCCATAGTACTTAATGGAGCTTGATCAATCAGTTAATTCTTGCAGCCGGCCAGCTCTTATCAGGCAAACTGTTGAGGAGAGCACTCTTTCGCAACTGCCCAGGCGCTAGTCAGAAGATGTTGAAGTGTTCCTGCCTTCCTGTGCTGGCAAACCCTTTTTCTTTCCCCATACAGCTTAGTGGGAAAATGATGGTCTCTAGAGGGGAAGCTTTCTTGATGTCTCCTGCCATCAGACTGAACTGAGGTTTATTGCTATGCTAACTTCTGTAGGAGAAAATGCTGCGGCATCTGAACAAATGTTGAGTTGCAATGGATGCAGGGCTTCCACCCGAGCCAGTTTTAGGTTCTGCACCTCCACTACCCTCTTCTCAACCTCCTGGCTCAGGTCTCTTTGCTCCAGTCAGGTGTTTGTTTTCCTGTGGGCAGGAGGAAATTTATCAGATTTATTATATGCCCAGGGGACTATATATATGCATCCTTGATCATGGCTTTCTACTTTTGGAGGAAGGTGGATGGAAAGATACAGCCCCTAGTATCTGAAGGCCTTTTTGGCATGGGTAATCCTCTGACAGTTCACAAGAAACTCTCTTAAATTATGATATTTTAAAAGTCTTAAACTTGCTTGTCCCTTTTGAGCTAGTTGTATACAAAGCTGAAGTTGTGTTGGATGATTATTAGATTTCACTTTCTGCAAGGGATTTGTGTGTTACAGAAACCTATTATTGGGCTCATCATTACTATCCTGGAACTAGATTATCAGTTTGATCCTCACTACACCAGTTATGATTTATAATGATGGAAACGGGGTCTCTTGGGTTAGTGATCCTCTGCAGGTTAATACAGCTTTCGTTAATTAGCAGACAGTTTAAATAATTTTAGGACTTCTGATTTCAAGGCATATGTTTTTATTTTTAGTTGGCAATAAAATAAAATAATCCAATCATTTGGCTGGTTAGTGAAATGAGACAGTTTCATTCTCACAACACTTGGATAGCTTTTATCATTTTTTGAAAGTTAAAACAAAATCTCTTGAATTCACTCACTGGTGCATTTTTGTCTTTCTTTTCATTATATAGTGGTGAATTGTAGAAGGGATTTATTCTTTTAAATTATTCAAGTGATGAAAAGCCCCCAATAGTTATATTAAACTTGACAAAATTAACTGTGACGAATGGAAGTGCTGCTTTTGCCCGGGGGGGGGGGGGGAGTAACTATTTGGGAAGAAAAACTATTGAGAAAAGAGAGGATGGATGTGGCTGTAAAAGCTAGTATTATTTTCTTGTTCTGCAGGCTTGAGCAAAAATGTCCGCCCCCCCCCGCTTGTTAAATAACCTAAACAACAACAGCAAACCTAATCTGATTCTTCTTCTTTTTAAAGGATCTCTTAAAGCCCTGGGGTCATAGTCTTGATTTTCTTTCAGATCTGAACTGTAAACTAGAAGACAAGACAGAAGATGGAGAGTTGATAGATTGTAAGAAAAGGCCGGAAGAAGGGGAGGAGTTAGAGGAAGAAGCTGTGCACAGCTGTGACAGCTGCCTCCAGGTGTTTGAGTCACTGAGTGATATCACAGAGCACAAGATTAATCAATGTCAACTGACAGGTAAACAATACTTATCACTTTGTGTCTCATTCCACTGTTCTGTTTCTGATTTCAGGTCCCATCTTCAGAACCGCTCTCTTATTCCCCCCCCCCCTTCCTTGTTATTTTACTGCTAAAGATGCTCAGGTAATTTTGTTCACATTTCTGAAACGATTCCATTGTTCTTCAGTGAATGGGTTCCATTCAGGTTCTAAGGAAGCATGGATCATTCTGGCAGCCCATTAAACACCACTACAGATTTCCTTATAAGTGATTTTTCTTACTTGCCTCTCCAAGCCTCTCTTATGCAATTTGATGTAAGAAAAAATGACTTGTATACAACCTGGTCCTTGAAAACTTAGACTCAGGGCTCCAGTTGCTCTTTCCAGAACTGATGTGTGGCGATCGCTGAGTAGAATTTGCAGCGGATGCAGTGAAACATCACACCAGTAACCGTAGTGTGCTGGTCACAGTAGCTTCATAAAACTACTTCTGTCCACAATTGACAAAGATGCTGGTTGGTGTTTTACTTTGGGGTCTGTGGTCTAGAGCGATGTCTGGACCCTAAAGAAAGAGGCATTTTCTCAGTGGGTTTCCTTAGCAGCGATTGGGACTGAGAGAACCAAATAAATTTCTAATGCGATTCACTAAACAGAATATGGCCTTGGATGCTGGGTGATGAGAAGACCCACCTCATATAACCCCATGTGGTAAACCACAGGAAGCATTTTGGTTGAGAAACTTTCTTGAAAAATCTTTTGGCCTCAGAATCATGAGGAATTATGTAGGGGGAAACCAAAGCATCCTATATCCTTGAAGCCCAACCCAGAGACTCCAACTCAAAGGAATGCAGGTCGGGGCAGCTCCAGAAAACAAAATGATATTAGACATTCATGTTTTTTGAAATCAAAGTAATTTTTTCAGCAGCGAAGAAATATGTGGTGCAGCACTGGCAACAGTCCCTTGGTCAAAGCAAGCAAATTCTCCTTTACCTACCATAATAGGACTATATCTAAAAATAAACACATTTTTACACAATTCTCCATGGTTTCTTCATTTACTCGTGAATGTAATTCAGATTGACCTAAACCTTCTGAGTTCAGATCACAGGACTCATCACGGTCAGCAGTTAGCTATTACTGCAGAGAAAAATGTATGAGATGGGTGCTTTTGCAATTAAGGGAAGCAGATAAGCATTTCGCAGCATTATGCGTGTGCACTTACTGGCATCTCTAGCTCTTTAGCCAAAGCAGCCACACAAGATTCCATACTTGTGTGCATAAAGCAGGCTGTAGCTCAGCAGCAGAATGCATGCTTTGAATGCAGAAGGTCCAAAGTACACACAGTTAAAAAGCAGTCTCTGATAACAAGGCTGGGGAAAGACCCTGGAGAGAATCCTTACTCAGAGAGCTGCCTTCAGTCAGAGTAGATGAAGCTGTCTGGGAATGGTTACATTCATAAGGTAGCCTTGTATGTTCATATGTATAATCTGGTATTGAAACTAATTCATGGTGAATAGAGAAAAAGAGAACAAACATATTTAAGGGGAAAACGTGTTGAAATACCTCTCTGTAAAAATCTCTCTTAATATGGCACACTGTGTGAGGCCAAAATTTGGCATCCCCAAATGGATCTTCTCAATTGTGTACAGGGCTGTCTTAAGCATATGAGGCGGCAGGGTGCAAAGATCTGCCCGGCACCCCCCCAAGGTTGCCAAGTCCCAGGCATGCAGGAGGGCAGAGCCGGCTGGCCGCCTCAGCGTCTCGCTGGCTTGGTTGCCCCCGAACTCGTGGCACACAGCCACCCGAAACAGAAGAGCCCACCACAGCACTCCCGACCAACAGGCAGGCTCTTCCCCGGACTCAACTCTTGGGCATCGGACTCTTGGCCTGGCGCCCCTGAGAGCCCGGCGCCCAGGTGCCCCACACCCCTAGCGCCTATGGCTAAGACGGCCCTGATTGTGTATCTTTTCAGTTTGGCGCCCCCTTAGCTTGGCATCCTGTGCGGGGAACTGCCTGCACTGCCCTATATCTGAAGCTGCAGACAATTGCAGTATATATTTTCTCTGTATTGCCTTCTGTATTGCTTTTTGTTCTTGGTCTTTTGAAATATTCTTCTAACCAAAGTTTGGGTAAATCAATCCTTCTGTTTCACTCCAGCCCTTTTATGTACTTGTCATGCTTTCCTTTAAGCAATTCTTATTTATGT
The DNA here is from genome assembly GCF_963506605.1 of Zootoca vivipara. Classification (NCBI taxonomy): domain Eukaryota; kingdom Metazoa; phylum Chordata; class Lepidosauria; order Squamata; family Lacertidae; genus Zootoca; species Zootoca vivipara. Next base: position 43,942,721 of record NC_083283.1, read on the forward strand.
CTGGCAAGCTGTTGGTGTCGGTGGGTGGATTCCAACACACCCACCCACACCCACACCCAAATTTGGCCATTTGTGTTTGGTAAACTTTCTCCTTTTCTACCAAAAAGAAGAAACAAAAATAAAAAAAATTGCTGCCTCCATTTTTCCTTGACGGACCCTTTGTAATCCCCTGACATATCTCACCCGGAGCTGGGTGTTGAGTTGAGTGACTGCAAGCAGCATGAACTGAATATCGCGCAACTAGGGAACTGAAGCGAAAGGAGAAATTCCTGGAGCACTGCTCCTGATCCACTTCACCCCAGGTCATGCTGGAGGGCAGAACTTGCCATGCTAAATGAGGGTTAAAATGGCTCTGCCACTTGAGTACATTTAAAAAGAAATGTTTTTCAAAGAAAGGCACTGAATCCCCTAAAAAGCCTGGTGTCTCAGTGTTGCTGTAGAAATTGTTGACTGGTAGAAATCAAAACTATTCAAAATAAAACAGAGGGTTTGGAAAAAATTGAAAACTTCTCTCTGCATCGAAGGACCAAGATTGTTCCTCAGGCCCCACCACACCTGAAATAATCTAAGATTAAGTACAGTGTCCTGTGCTTGAAACAAGGATTATACAATTTCTTGAAAGTATCTCATGAGTGTGCTTGTTTTTAATGCTGTCTGCAGGATCAGTCAAAAATATTTTATGTGTTGGTTTCAGAGGGTGGGATATATTAGAAAAAAATGAATAGCAAACGGTTTTTGTCCTGCACATGGTATGAAATAATGCCCTTATACAGTTTTCTAGTTGTTTCATTTTTCTAATTAGCAATGGGCAAAAGAAGAGACACGCCCCCAGTTGGTAAGCCAAACTATGGTTTATTGGAACCACACAGATGTCCAGACCCCTGGAGAGTTGCTCACAGCTGCTTTTCTCCTCCCTAGTCCTTTTTACCCCTCAATGGGGTTTGGATGGTATGGCTAAAATCTTGGCTTAGCACAGCACTGGAGTAAAAAAGACCAGGAAGGAGCCTTGCTGTGTTGTGTGAACCAGGCCGTATATGAAAGAACAAGTGAAGAAAACATGCTTCAGCCCCAGATGCTGAAATTGTGTACTTGAGGCTGCAATCCTATATATAATTCCCCACGAGTGTAATAGGACTTACTTTCCAATAAACGTGCACAGAATAGTGCCGTAAATTAGGCTGCTAAACCTATGTTTTCATTCCTATCATATTTAGTTTAGTTTTGAGTTATTGGAAGTTTCGGCACCATGTTTTGTGTACGTTAAGCACAATAATGTCAAGAAAATATGACCCAGTAACCTAAATATAAACTGATGAAGTATTACTGAGCCCAAAGATAGTTGCTGCTTTTAGCAAGTATTGATTTTTATGATGCTTGGAGAGATAGCAAACTTCTGAAAAAGCTTTTTTTAAGGAACTTTATTATAGATTTAGGATCCTGTTTTGCAGACACAGTTAAGTTCTAATTCAGATCATATTCTGGTGCAACTTTTCTTCCTGGGATCGTACTTCTGCGACTCGGCAAAATCAAATCCTCTTTCATAGAGGCTGAGGAGCAATCCTATATTCAAATAAAGATGGTATCTTTTCTTTCCATCTCTATTTTTCTTAGCAGTGAGGGTAGTGGAAACCTATGAGTCTGTGGCCTATTACTGATCTTTCCCAAGGTGTGGAATGGTCAGTAATGTCTAAGTAGCCCTAACCTAATAACTTTATTCTAGTTCAGAATGCAAAAGCTAATTTGACTTGCCTATGTGTCCCTAGCCATGTGTTGTGTGCACATGGGTTTCGGATGCGTAAGAGAGCTTTCTTCACATTATACTGTAAATGGCGATGGAAACTTGAGAGCCTGAGAGGCCTTTTGTCATGTGCAAAGGGGGGAGAATAGGGGTGAAAGTGGGGTGGGGGAAGCACATGCTATCTATGAATTTGTTTTCAGTGGTAGAGTATAGCCTTATGCCACTGCTTCTCCTGAACATTGTGGGATCCAGACTGAAATTCTGTCAATTATAGGAACATGGGAAGCTGCCTTAAACTGAGCCCATCTAGCTCACTATTGTCTTCATTGACTCGTAGCAGCTCTCCAGGGTCCCTCACAACCCTACCAGAAAACGCCAGGGATTGAACTTGAGGCATTCTGCATGCAAAACATAATCATTGTGATCATTTCATTTTCATGCTTCCTTTTCATAGTTAATAATGATTATCAATAATACTAATTTTATTATTTATACCCCGCCCAACTGGCTGGGTTGCCCCAGCCTCTCTGAGTGGCTTCCAGCACACATAAAAAACATAATAAAATGTCAAATATTAAAATATTCCCCATACAGGGTTGCCTTCAGATGTCTTCTAAAAGTCAGATAGTTATTTATTTCCTTGACATCTAGTGGGAGGGTGTTCCACAGGGCGGGCACCACTACCTAGAAGGCCCTCTGCCTGGTTCCCTGTAACCTCACTTCTCACAGTGAGGAAACCGCCAGAAGGTCCCCTGAGCTAGATCTCGGTGTTCAGAATGAAGACGCCACCAAACCGAACTATTTCCGCATAAATAATAAAATTAAAGATTAAAAAAATTATATCGATACAGTGGTGCCTCGCTTAACAAATGCCCTGCTTAACGAAATTTCCGCTTAACGAAAGGAATTTTCGAGCGGAGGTTGCCTCGCTAGACGAATTCGTTTTATGAAAAATTCGTCTAGCGAATCGCGGTTTCCCATAGGAATGCATTGAAATACAATTAATGCGTTCCTATGGGCAAAAAATAAATAAAAAAATTCAAGGCATTCCTATGGGATTCGCTAGACGAATTTTTCGTTATAAGAAAAGACCCGTGGAACGAATTGAATTCGTCTAGCGAGGCACCACTGTAACAGTAACTCCCCCCGAAAATCCCTATACAGTACCCCAGTTGCTCTACCACTGAGCTACAGTGGTAATTAAGCACCTGTCATGGTTTCCAGTCAGATCAAATTGGAGTTGAGGTTTAAGGTTTGTAAACGAAGGCCACAATTCAGGTTCCAGTGCCTGATTTAAGGTAACAGTTCTGTGCAGACTTACCTGGGAGTACATCACATTGAACTCAGTGCGCCTTGCTTCTGGCTAAACTTGTGTAAGGTTGCGCTGTATTCCTGTGGGTTTCAGTGGCTTGTGGCTGAAACCCTAATTCAAACATGAAGGCTCCTTCCAGTGGCTCTAGTGTATACTGAGAGCTCAAAATATTCCCCAGTGCCAGAGATAATAAAGCAGCCTCTGCTCCCATAGAGCACAGTCCTGTAAGATTTTGGATTATGACTGCTAGGGAAGCAAGTTTTGCTCATTTTTGTTTTATATTTGCATAAAATACATCTGGGGTTAGCATTGGGCCGCAGGAACCCCCCCCCCCAATATAAAAGTTACAAGCACTTCTAATTAAAATGCTGACAATTATATATATATATATATATATATATATATATATATATATATATATGCAGACATATTTGGGGAGAGTGAATGGTTGTGTACCAGAAACACAAAACCAACTCACATGGATTAAGAATAAAACACATTTACATTATAGAGAGTAGATCAGGTCAGACCTCTATGCTCTTCTCTACTTCTAGATAGAATTTATCAAACATTTTTCTGTGTTAGCTGTTTTAGTTTTAACTTAATATCATTTTCATATATTTATCAATATAGCCCCAGAAAAATGATCTTCTGAAATCAAAGGAAGATAATTTAGAACCTCTAGCCTTGTAGGCACATAAGATTTGTATACACTGAATGAACACTGTAGTGACAGTCTTCATCAACATACATTCAGTGAAACATTAGCACTGAGCTTATGTGCATACAAGCTGAATGCTCACAATGCTCTGTCCGCGGGTCCAGGAACTCTCCAAGGTCCTATATATCGTGTACTGTTCTTACAATTTCCTGATGATGTTCTGAATGCATACAGGAGGGGTGAGCCAATGGAAGTAATTCCACTCCATTTCTGTATGTGAATCTGATGTACACCTGTATAATGTTCTTTTATTCTTGCTACTCTAGGTTCAAATTTCCTTCAATGTTCTTGATATGCACAAAAAAATTAAAGGAATTCCATCTATGCACCCAACTCATGTATTATATATATGGTGAGATAATTTAAATCAATGTGATTTTAAATCAGTCATTTAATTCAGCAAGAAAGAAAAGGCCAATTTAAACTTATTTATTTGGGTTTTCATTTATTTCCTAAGCAATAGTGTAAAATTAATATCTGTAAATGTATTTAAGATGTGGTGAAATTGGTTCTTCGTTTGCATAGAATAGTCTCATTTAATTCAGTGTGTCTGGTAGAAGACATTGATTCAGTTTAGAGATTCATTGTACAGCTAAGAATCCTGTGTTCAGATTATTTAATATTAATCAGGTTATTCTTGAAGAAAAACATAGCATATACAATTTTTAATAGATTTTTATCCGCCTTGATCTATTGGTCAGCCCACCAGTCACTGCCCCTAGACTTGCACATGACCATTCAGTATAGATTGATGAAGGCTTGATTGAAAAGTTTATCTCACGATAATATTGACTTCACAGGAAAGTCCTCTCTTAATTGATTATTTTCCTTTTGTTGTCTTTATAGAGCAGTTTGAGAAAAGGGCATTAGTACACTGCACACAATGGAATAAAACATGCAATTCTCTGCCAAGGTAATCCAAATTATGTGCCAAGAAAAATTGAATCCGGCAAGCTTTATAAATGATGTGATATTGTTTTACTTCTGGTAGACAAGAGCTTGTGTAGGGCGCTAAAGCCGCCTGTTCTTGTTCCTTTTTAGTCACTGGCTACAAGATTAAAAGTGCACTCTCACAGTGATAGGCATTTGGAAACTTTTGAAAAGAAAAATCAGAGCAAGAGTTGAATCTAATGGAGTCATTGCCAGAGAGGAAGAACTTCCTCTCATGTAACTTCCACCCTTCAGCTTGTGTGCCCCCTGCTCTCCCCCCCCCCCCAGATCTGTTCTGGAAGGTTGGGGCAAAATGCAGATTTTGGGGGTGCAGGGCAGACAAGGTTCCGAGGGAGGAGAGAGAGAAGGAGTTCCACTGCTTGGGCAGACACCATTCCTCTCGCACAGTTGCTTCATTGGATACACCCTCAGTGTCTACACCAGGCACCCCCAAACTGCGGACCTCCATATGTTTTGGCCTACAACTCCCATGATCCCTAATTAACAGGACCAGTGGTCAGGGAAGATGGGAATTGTAGTCCAAAACATCTGGAGGGCCGAAGTTTGGGAATGCCTGGTCTACACCCTCTATCAGATTTCAAGTTTATCCCGTGCTACTGAAAAACCAGATTGATACATCCAGATTGATACGTCGGCAGCAGTGCCTGGACAGAAATTGGGCAAGTGCCTGGGAAAATCCGGACGTATGGCAGCAGTGCCGTTTTTGCTGTTTTCCCATAAAAATAGCTCAAAATGACATTTTTTTAAAAAAGCAATTTTGCCCCAAAATCTCAACAACTTTGGGCAAAACTAAAAAGCTCAACAACTTTACACTGTTTGAAATATGGCAACCCTAGTTTTCAGGATTTATATCATGCTTTCCCACCAAGGTGTGTCAGAGCAGACAACAACAAACACATGTACAATAAAAAAGGTAGAAGAAAGCCATAGCAATAACACTAACTTTACACACACAGCATTTCCCTTTTTCAGATTAGGAAAAGGGGGAGGGGAAGTAAAAGGGAAAAAGTGGCTTATCTTGTGGGGTGTTAGGGTCAATAGGTAAGAGAAGATAAATGGCAGAACAATTGCATGTTAAGTGCTGTAAAACTGGTGATCATGATGCCATTTATGGAACTTGTTGAACAATGTAAGTATTAAGAAGATTTTTGGTGGGTTGTCATTCTAGCTCAGTGTTAGTTTAACCAGATTTGTGACTTCACATTTTATTTCAAGAGACAGAAATTGTGTCCAAGTGATGGTGGGGAGTTTTGCTTTTATTGTCATAGCTGCCAAGTTATCCCTTTTTTACAGGGATTTTCCCTTATGCTGAATAGGCTTCCTCGCGAGAAAAGCGAAAACTTGGCAGCTATGTTTTATTGTACATTGTGCCTTATTTTATTGTACATTAACAGAAATGCATTAGAGGGAAAGTCAGAGCAGTTATTTCATAGGGTTGCATTGGAGTCTGAAGGAAGGGATAGGATTTAGTATTCTGTTAATAATCAGTATTAATTAATGTGTACACCATTCTGAGATTAGGGCCATTTTGCACATTGTATTCAGGCAAACATGAGTGTGCAAAGGAAACTGCAGCCAGCTGTGGCTCCCTGACAAGTTTGCTTAGATGATTCACCTTTTTGCAGGTGCATGTTTGCCACAATCACACTTTACCGCAGGCATAGGCAACCTTGGCTCTCCAGATGTTTTGGAACTACAACTCCCATGATCCCTAGCTAACAGGGCCAGTGGTCAGGGATCATAGGAGTTGTAGTTCCAAAACATCTGGACAGCCAAGGTTCCCAAGCCTGCTTTACCATGTATATCAAAGCATGATAGTACAATTAGAAAATGCAATATGTTCCTATGTGACTTAGCAGCAAGTTCTCCCTGAGCCTCTTGTGTTTCCCTGTTGCTTCCCAGGGTAGCTGGGAAGAAAAATTGTGCTGTTGCTGCCAGTGAGCTGCAAGTGAGGGAAGAGCTGTTCCGCAGTCATGGCACCACTAACAGTGCATTGGCAGAGACTTGCAGAAATCCTGGGGCTCCTGTTCTAGGGTTGTTGCCAAATTCAGAAATTGCGGCAAACACACAAGCTTTCAAATAGGGGTGCAGAATTGAGGTCAGGGTGCAGTCACTGGAGTAAACTTGGTAGAATTAAAGCTACCGCCACCACACTGTTGCTTTTTTACATAATAGTTGCTTAAACAGAATTTGGCCCTGCTGTGCATGCATTATGTTCGTCCATCTCCTGCACCTTAATGAACTTTTGCACTAAATTCCAAGATGGCTATTTAGCAAGATTACCAGTGGATGAATGGGTGATGCATGTGTGGCTTCATATACCAATTAGGTATATTTAATATATTGTATTAACTTTATCTCGATGTGTCTTATATGAGTTTTTTTAAACAAATTCTGTTAGAAGTACAGTTGGTATATATTTTGTGCAGCATCTTCATCAGCATGACTAAGAGGCTGCAGAGATTTTATTTTTTTGACAAATCTGTCCTCCGATTCCAAAATGGCTGATGACAGAAGAAAACTTTGTTAAAGAAGTAGAACTTCATGTTCTTAATTCTTTCTTTGGGCTGAAAGGTCACCATCCTTGGTAGGGGAGATCACCTGGGAATGGTGTAAATGTAGTGGAGATCTCTGACCTGTTAATAAGCACCAGGAGAAGGAGATAGGGATCATTCCACAATGTGCCCTGGGGGTACTTTTCCTTTAAACTTCAAGCAGTGTAGCTGGAACTGTTCAACTTTTTATTTCTTTCAGTTTTACCTTCAGGGGAAAATTGATCGATTTGGAGATGATTATTCCATAATCTCTGAATCTCTCTTTCTCCACATTGCAGTGGGAACTCCTTGAAGTTTAAAGGCATTGTGTTTCCTCAGTGCATTGTGCAGTGAGCCCAAAGAATGTATGGGGACAGGAGTATTCTTTTACAGATTGATGGTAGTAGGCATGTTTGGAACTGCAATGCTCACGTGTTATACTAAGGATATATCTTAGCTGCTTATGTTGTACTCATAGCTGCCAAGTTTTCCCTTTTCTCGTGAGGAAGCCTATTCAGCATAAGGGAAAATCCCTTAAAATAAGGGATAACTTGGCAGCTATGGTTGTACTGTATCCTTCCCAGCAATTTCTGGGATGGTGTTGGGATGACAGAACAAGATAGCAGAAACAAAAGCTTGTGCATGTATTTGTGAACTGAGAGATGAGAACGTTGGTTACAGATCTTTTAGCAAATGATTTGTGCTCCCCCCCCCATGAAACAACAGTGAAACTATCCCTCATAATTTGTCCCCCCCCTTGATATTTGCTTCATAGCGTTAAAACATTTTCACATAAGATGATGCAAATGATAAAACAGTTGCTGAAATCTCATTTGTTACCAGAACAGTATGATCAATGGCATTCTCAAGCTCACTGCCAATATTTCACCACTGTGAATCTGTATCTGCATATAAAACAATTCATGGGGAGCTCACTGAAATAAAAAGTAGAGGGAAAGTTTCCCTTGACTTTTCTGTCCACGTTTGATTCAGCCGCTCAACGCCTACTAAAAGTATTTTTATGGATACATTCTTAATTCCTGAAGTTTGAAATACACAGCGAGGACACCCATGTATAAAATAACAGAGCAGACTGACAAGGTGTCAAATTCAGGAAAATGGTGATTCATGCACTTTTTTTGCACAGGGGGAGGGGAGCAAGCTAAATAATGTATCAGAGAAATGCCTGCTCTTTCACTGCTTTTCTAACTGTGAATGGAAATGGTGTGTCTCATTTGTTTTTACTGCTTCATTCCAGCGGGAAGTCCAGTTTAATGACTGGAGGAGGGTTGGGTGTCTCCCGTGGAGAAGGCACAGGAAGGGTCAGGTTTTTCAAACACAATGCAAGCCCCTTTACCAGATGTAAAAGTTAACAAAAGGAAAAGTGGGAACAGCAGATTCTGATTATTTACTTTCTCTTGATGAAAGCAAAGTTCAGCTTATGTGTCTGAAGTGCACTTTAATAAATCACGGCACAACTACTGCTTAATACACATTCTCTGAAACCTGAAAAAGCACACAGCCATTGCCACAAATCCTAAAATATATGAAATTCTCAAAGTATTCTGAGCCTCTGATTAATTTCAACCTTCGTCCTCAAAAATTCCAGACTGTCAAAACATTTACTCTTTGAATTTTGATTTTAAAATGTATTGCAGACATAACAATGTTAGTCTTTGACCTTCATCTTTGTGTTGATTAAGCTGTATATTATCATCCTTGCCCTCAACAAAGCCCTGGTAGTCACAGCATTTGAATTCTTATCTTATGTAGAAAAACTTTTTAAGTCAAATGAATTGAACCTTCTTAGAAACAGTTTTAAAAATATCTACCCTTTTCAAACTATAGTTTGATGAGTCTTTTATGAAAGATAAACCCATTCTCATCCCTTTGGCAGCGTTACATTCAACTTCTTCCAGTTGCAGGTATTCACATGGAAGTTATTCATAGATCAATCCTATGCATGTTCTATTCAGAAGTAAATATAACTTTTTGATGGGGCTTACTCCCAGGTAAGTTTGCTTAGGATTTCATCCCCAGTCTTGAAAATTGCCTCTTGTCTCTGAAGTGCAGTGTGCACACAGGTCTCAGGCAAGCAGTGGGCCTTGCACTGTCTCCTGAGATTGGCAGGTCTGATACAAATGCTGGGATGGTGGCCTTCTGACTTGGCTGGCCAACACCCACAGGAGCACATGAAGCTGTCTTATATTGAGTTACAGCATTGGTCCATTTAGCTCAGTATTGCCTCCATTGATTTGTTGTGGGTCGCCAAGACAGTCCTACTTGACAATGGCAGGCATTGAATCTTGGATCTTCTGTGTTCAAAGCATGTATAGCATTCCTATATGTATAAAACATATATACAGAAATTTCTCTTTGCCGTATCCATGAGTTGTGATTTAGAAGCGTATTGTTCAAATGTATGTCACTGTGGTTTTTGCATGCACAGAAACTGTTGCAGGTTTTTGTAAACTCACAAGGGTTGAACAATATAGTCTGTGATTTCGCAGTGTTGCTATAACAAAAGAGGGGGAGAGGGAAATCCTTGTTATTTTATGATATGCATATTACAGACACATGTTCTAATTCGGTGATCTCTTTGAGCTTGGGAGCTCTAGTGCAGTGTTTCTCAACCTTTTTTGGGCCATGGCACACTTGTTCCGTGAAAAAAATCACGAGGCACACCACCATTAAAAAAGTTAAAAAATTTAACTCTGTGCCGCCCTATATTATAATTATGACTGTAAGAAACACTTGCCAAATATTGCTTTCCGGCGGGTGAGTGTTGTGTATTGGCGGCCGCTAGGCTCGTTTGCACTGAGCTTTGGGAAAGAGGAGGAGAAATATTGCTTTCCGGTGGGTCAGTGTTGATAATTGGCGGCCGCCAGGCACGTGACAATGCAAATCGCCCTTCTCATCGCCGCACGTCGCGGCACACCAGCCAGCGTCTCGCGGCACACTAGTGGTGGTTGAGAAACGCTGCTCTAGTGTGCACATGGATTTTCCATGCCTACAGGGAGTGTCCCATTTACTTCAGTGGAACTGTAGGTACTCTTAAGATATATAGAAGTTCCATGTGTATATTTGAGTAGATGTGGATGTCCAGCTTGAAGTGTATGCATTAGATAACTGTCTTGGCATTACCCAAGATTCATTCAGATTTTGTGTTCCTGCTGTGTGTGGCAGGAAATCCTTTCCTAGATCCTTGTATACAGCAATGCAATTGAATAGAGAGCTGGAGTACTTAGTCTGCAAAGTTTAAATCTCCTTTTAGCTAATCTACATTTTCATTGTCTTAGATTCAATCTTTTGGATTTTGGATTCTAATTACTACATTTATGTTTCTCTTTTCATTCATCTTTTAAATTTCTAATTCATCATCCAACCCTTTCCCGTCCCTTACTTGGCTGTAATGATTTTTCTGTTTGGGAGGTTTCCTCATCTCCCCTGGTTTACCCTGTTGCTGAAATTTAGGTTGTGAGCTTCTCAGGGCAGAGACCTTTCTTTTTTGTTGCTTTGTACATTGATGCCACTAAATAAATAAATAAATAAATAAATTTATTATTTATACCCCACCCATGTGGCTGGGTTTCCCCAGCCACTCTGGGAGGCTTCCAACAAAATATTAAAACACAATGGTCTGTTAAACATTAAAAGCTTCCCTAAACAGGGCTGCCTTCAGATGTCTTTTCTAAAAGTCTAGTAGATGTTTTTCTCTTTGACATCTGGTGGGAGGGCGGGTGTGGTATTCTATGTCATGGGCTGAATGAGCTGCTTCTCCCCACCCTGGGACCTTATCTTTACATTTTCTCCTTTATTTTGTTATTTAGCAACTTACATTTCCAGTTTTTCCCTAAAGGCCTAAGGGATCAATATGCCACCCAAATCAAACCAGAATGTGGGCTCCCAGGTTCAGTTTTGTGACATGGGAAAGTTGTTGGCCCTCAAAAGAGACAGCCCAGCAATTACATGTGGGTGATCCTTTTTGATTTCTTCAAAATATCCAGTTTTGTCTGTTGTGGGACAACTATGTTTATATGTCATGAAAAAAATACTGTTCCAGGAATCTTGGGTCAGGTAGGGGGACTCGAATTCCCGCCCCCAATCAGTTTTCTTTATAAAAGTCCTGTATCAATTCCAGAGTGCCCCTTGACTTCTTCCTCCTCATCTTCACAATGGCTGTGGACATTACAAATGTACTCTCTTAGCTATACGCAGAGTCAGCCACACGTATGGCTGATTGCATGTATTTATATTGTTGGAAAGTTCAACAGGAAGTGTGTAAATGTTTAGGCCAGCTACGCTGCCTGTCTGCTTTGTATTTTTACAAATAAGCACTACAGTCTTGGATGCCAGACTTGAGTTGTCCATTGGTCACAGTCATGCCTCCAGCTGCTCAGTCAGTGAATTTATAATACCAGGAATTGCTTGTGCAAAAGTGTAGAGATTATCATCCGCTGTATACACAAGCACTGTCATTGTTCCTATAGTATCAGTTCCACACAGGACAAACAGCATTTGTGTGCAGACAAATCCAATGGACTTGGTACAAATCTGTTGCTTCCAATATGTGTGTAAGCAGCATCAGGGGTCTTCATAGAGCATGGGAAGTCTTGCTCATGCCTCTTCTATCCCCTTCCAGACTTTTGTTCTTGCCTTCATGCAGCTCCTGAATTGGGGCCACTTGGAAATCTATGTATGGGTGCTGCACTCACAGTGGATTGGGTTCTCCCCCATCTGTTTTGACATCATGTCAAATCTTTCAGGGCTATTTTTAGCCATAGATGGTGGAACCTTAACTTCCCTTCCATTTTATTCTTGCTTTCTCTCTGATATTTCTTACACAGCATTGTGCTATGTGAGCAAAGAGGGTCAGCTGTAGGACAGACACCTTTAATATTAGCACAACCTCCGGTAGAAGTTGTTATATATATATATATATATATATATATATATATATATATATATATATATATACATACATATATATAAAACATTTCTGACCAATGCACATTTGAATTTTCTACCAGTTATATTTGAGCATAGCTGGCTTTCATTCCATTTCAATAAATCTTACATTTTTCCCACCCCCTTCTAGCTAACGTGAAGAACAAAGTTAAGTGCACAATAGAAGCAATGACACCTGAAAGATTTGGTCTGATAAGTGGAATATAAGTAGTCAGAATATGTTTTGCCTGTGGGTTATATGTGGCGCATACAATGGAGTGTTTTCGATAAGCAATATCTAGGTTAATGGGCCACATAGTCCAGAGCCCTTTATTTCTGTGATCCACATGTTCAGCTCAAGTCTCAGATTCAATACCCCCTCCCAAACTGCAAATAAAAATCAGCTTTGCCTTTAAAAATGCTTGTTGTCCAGGGGAAGGGAAGTATTGTCAAATCAGAATGGACACTTACTTTCTCTAGTACCGGTATATGGAACTCTGCTTTTAGCTAATACAGCTTACTGCAGCTAATTCTGATGTCGTAGCTATGTGGCATAGCCTCCAGCTTTTGAAATAGATCTAAGGCCTTCCACTCTGTTTGACATCTCATTCAATCATTACTTCAGGCCATGATCCATGCACTGGCTTCCTGTTTGCACCCAGCACAAACTATTTGCCCTTATCTTTAAAGCTGTCTGTTGCCTTGCTCAACCCTTTCTTTTTGCCCTTCTTCCCCATCCAACTTTTACTGCCCTCAGTTGCTCCAGAGCCTTTTCTGCTCTTTCTTTATTTTATATCACAAACACAACCATAGCAACAATAAGGCAAACTAAGGAAGAGCCAAAATGCTGGTTGAGAGAGAGGAAGAGATGTAGAACACCAGTACAGTATTGGGTCATAGTCATAGAATTGTAGGGTTGGAAGGGACCACGAGGGTCATCTACTCTGTCCCCCTGCAATGCAGGAATCTTTTGCCCAAGGTGGGGTCCGAACCTGAGAGCCTCAGATTAAGAGGTTTGTGTCATCTCTTTCCTCTCGATCCTTCCTTGCATCTCTCTGTGAGGTCTATGGCTTTTTTCTCTTCCCCAGTTGAAATTAAGTGTATGTAACTGTGTTTGCTCACATTGATAGCTTATTTCTTTTAGCTTGCCCCATTCTGCTTTGGCTTCCTGATACCATTACCACTTAATGTTTTTTAGAAAGAAAGAAATCTAAGTGGTTTACAGCATATTACAAACAACAAAACAAACAAAAACCAGAAGGGAGGAAATATGTTTATACGTTTAAATGTTTAACAACACATCAGTTAAGAACAACACAGTCAGTAACTGAACAGGGCAGCCCTCCTAAACACCAGAAAAGGTCTGAATAAAGTAAATCAATGGTTTAAAATGTCTAATAGACATTTGAAATATCCAGCTGATGGCGCTTTCCTAAACTTTTGGGAGGATATTCCAGAGGGTTGGTGCTGCAACGGAAAAGGCCTTTTTTTTGCAACATTTCCAGATGACAATCCGCTGGGCATAGTATACCCAGCAGGATATATTTGAAGAGCACAAAAATCAATGTGGTTTCTAATAGGGGAGGTGATCTGCTTGGTAACTTGGTATCACGTAAAGACATCTGGCTGATGCTTCTTTCAGTGTTTCTTGCCATTTCTGGCACAGCAAAAGGGAAAAATGGCGCCAAGTGGCAAAGTTTTGTGTTGCCCAATGCTACCAGGGTCATTGGTAGCACCATTGCCAGTTAGGTACTGTAGATTTAGGTAGGACAGCATTGCTTAAGTCCAATAATTGTTAAACTTTGGAACCTTCCTTTCAGCCAGTGATAGAGCAGTGAATTTGGGAATATTTTGGCTTCGCTTTAGATGTAAACTCATGAGTTGAGGATCTATGGCCTCCCGCTTCTTATGCTGCTCTTTTTTCCAATATACATAAATAAATGACCATTTCCACTGGGTGCCCAAGATGAAATATCTCACTTGTGTCATATCCTTTTTAGGGAGCAGGTTGTTCCTTGGTGATTTTTTTTTCTGCAGCAAAATGTAAGAGGGCTGTGTAAAATGGTTTGGGGAAATGTTTCATTTCAAATACTGTTTTCAGAAAGTGCTATAGTACACTAAACAAAAAGGCTTTGTGTGTAAAATCAGAATTATTATTTTCCACTGCTGTATAGAAATAATTTGCAAATCGGTATGCATTAAAATATATCCCAAGTTCTAGTTTACTGATCGTAATGAACTACTTATTGAAACACTGTGCAGCTCACAAATGACTCTCCAATTTGAGTAATTTCGTAGGAATATAAAATATATTCTGTGGGAGAAATAGAAGTGTGGCTAAGAACTGTTTTGTATGCAAGAAACAATAGAAGCATTACTAGCTGATCATAAATTGCTGAATTGTTAGCTTTTTCAGTTCAAGAGATGCATAAAAAGAGATGTCTAAAAACCATATAATTTAGTACTGAAAGCTAACAAAGAACCCACAAAACCAAACATTTATTTTTTTGGGGGAAAAAATATTAGGGTGTGGAACACAGGAAAGCTCAAATAAATAAAATGGTAGTACTGCACTCTGGTCAATGGCTTTGGGTGTAAAAACCTGTTGTAGCCCTTTCCAGGCATTATTTATCTTGTTAACGAAGACTGCAGAGGCAGTAGAAACAACTAGCTAGGCTACCTTCCACCATTGCTTCATTCGCCTTCCACAAGGGTAATGGTCTGCAGCAGGAAACCATGCACAAACCGTGCATGTCTGTTAAGCCTCCCCAAACATGTTTTAGAACCCTAATTATACTGGTTATGGTGTTTCCACATAAACCGTCTCATTCCCTCCAGCAGTGTTCAAATGGTTTGAAGATCTCCTGGGAGGGCTTCCTAATCAGTATCTCCACATTTCTACATTTCTCCCCCTCCAAGCAGAAGCTTTGGCCCACGGTCTGGTCCATAATTACTATAACTCTCTGTTTCCCCCTCCTATCCTCATTTCAGTTGGTTGAGAATATCTCTGCTAATAGTGATCCTTCTCTCTTGCTGCTGTGATCATATTGTTTCCTGTAATGTGTTGGTGTGGCTGCCTATCATTATCTACACCAACTGTAGGTTTTTATTTCTACTGTTAACAGCTCTCCACTTTTCCTTACCCATATATATACTTTATTACTGTGTACCATTACTTTTCTCATTGGTTGGATCCAGACAGAAAAAGACATGTAGCCCAATGAACTATTGTTTGTTAGGTTAGCATTCTATCAAACCTTCCTCCTTTCTTTTTTTCTTCCTTACATGTACCTATCTCTAACAAATGTCTTCTTCCTTTCAAGTGGGTTCTCTCTTTATGTGTTACTTTTAACACAAGAATGCCATGCAAAGGTTTGCAGTCCTATGCCTAGGGTTTGAAGCCCTTGCCAGGCTGAGATCTGCTTAGCTTCATGTGCCTTCAGATCATAGCACACATGCAGAATTATTTGAGCCCCACATTATCTGCATTACTTCTCCTGCAATCCTGGAACTCGCCTGTCACTCCACTGCCAAACCATTCTGCCCCTTCTCAATGGCAGACTGCTCATTTGCTACACTTTCCTTTTTCTGCATTATTATTTGAGGAGTATCCATGTTACTTTTTACGTTCTGCCTGGCACCTAGTCAATCAAATGTTAAATAGCAATAAAAGTAGAAGCTCGGGGGGGGGAATAAGTATGGACGGCAGGGCCCTCCTAATGTACAAATGTGGTTGGTAACCCGACTAGAGTAATTTGATTTCTCGTATTTGGATCCATTCTCCCCCACCCAGGTAGTGTAGAAAGGGTTATTCAATTTATCCTCTCAACAATCATGGAAAATAGGTTACTCTGAAGAAGTACTAATATGTCATTTTGAATCTAGATTCCTTCTGTCAATTTTTATCTGTGTATACGAGTACATGGGTACATTAACAAATATTTTTTTTTAAAAAAGATATAAATTATTTCATATGAATATATTGATCTATCACTTTAGAATTCTTAGAGAAATCAATGGATACCGGCCCTCATTTTCTGACATGGGTAATAAACTTTCATAAGCCTGAGTTATGTTAGGTGTATTGAGTGAGAAAATAAAACACTCCTACACTTACACCCTAGTATTCCTGTTGACCTCAATATACTACATATTAATAACCATGGGGTTTTTATCGGAAGGTGATATTGCCTACTTTAGGGCATTATACGCTGGATACACCTTCCCGGCCAACTTATCTCTCTCTCTCTTTAAATATGGCAGAATATTCAGAAACATGATTTGCCCCACCTGCAGTGTGAAGGAAGCGACAGGGAATAGCATGCCACCATGTGGTTTTGCCGAACATGTTGCTCCGCCCTTAGAATCATAGAATGGTAGAGTTGGAAATGTAACTTTGAACACATCTGTACTCTCTTATGGGTGCACCTGGCAGTGGCTGTTTAGCTACAAAGATTGGCCACCATCTTTTAGTGGTGTTTGTCTGCCATTACTGATAAATGCATGT
Source organism: Zootoca vivipara (assembly GCF_963506605.1). Taxonomy (NCBI): domain Eukaryota; kingdom Metazoa; phylum Chordata; class Lepidosauria; order Squamata; family Lacertidae; genus Zootoca; species Zootoca vivipara. The sequence continues at coordinate 43,959,431 of NC_083283.1, forward strand.
TGATCCTCTTATAAGCATGCATTTTCTGGAACACAACTTGAAAACATTTGCCCTGAATCTTGGTGATTAAGTAAAAACTTGGGGTGAGAAGGAATTCTAACATCCTCTAGCAGCTCTTGGGTAACTTACCTGTGAACGCCCTTGTTGCATTTTAAGGAACATGGTCACATCATGGAGACTCAAGTCTTGATTTTTGAAGAGCACTGTAATTCAGTTTCATGACTAGGTGTTATGTAGTGCTTCCAAGCATATTTGCGATACTTACTTGCCTGTCTCCAAGTGCTCATCTACCTATTGACTTAGAAAATGTCCTCTGGGCAAAATCATTTCACTGCATCTGACTCTTCTATTAAAGAATAGTGGAATTGCTCCAAAATAATTTATTAAAATCCCCTTCATGGAACTGGAGGTAAGTCATCAACAGTCACTGCCTACAGGTATCAGAGGCAGTTAAAACTTCTAACAAAACCTTTACAGATATTTGAATCTTATCCAACATCAGCAGGAGCTCATCGTCCAACAAAACCAGAGCAGTCTACATCTGTTCTTTATGAGAGTAATGATGTAAATGGATACAACCCCCTTCTCTCTTTCTTTGGTCAACAATATGAAGCTTTGACAGATACAAAAAGTAGCAAACATTAGAAATGGGAATGAATCAAAACTAGACAAGTAGCCATTTATCTTCTGACTGAGCAAAAGGGAAGGTCCTACAAACTTCATGAATATTCCCTCATTGTCATGGCAGAAAGTTTAATTTGGGATTAGGAATACCTGAGGCTTGCTTGAAAATGTAAGGTGCTATCTGACACCTTGATCCAGAGCACATTTGCCCACTATGCCGCCTCCTAAGCGACACCGCTTTATGAAATATAGTAAGGTGTCTAATAACCATTTCTTCCACATCTCATGTACCAAAAGCTCTGCTGCACCTTAATCCCCATTAATTGTTCCACCAGTTCTGTGCCATCTTGTGCCCCTTCAGATACTTAGAATCAAAGAATTGTAGAGTTGTAAGGGACCACAAAGGTCATCTAGTCCAATTCCCTGCAATGCAGGAATCTTTTTTTATCCAATGTTCAGCTCAAACCCATGACCCTGAGATTAAGAGCCTCTACCACCTGGGCTGTTCCCGTCCCATGTCTCATCTTGTCTTATCCCATGGCTTTACTGGCCTGACGTCTTCCAATTTCTTTATCTCGAGCTCAAGCAATGAATGGAATTGAATCCTGGAATCTTCACCACAGCACTATAGCTTAGACTTGAAGCAAGGGGTTCTTTTAGTGAGAAGGACCCCACATTAATGGGGGGGCATATTTCCCTCCAGATGTTTCTGGACTACACCTGCTATCATCGCTGACGATTGAGAATTGGCCATGCTGTCTGGGACTAATGAAAACTGGAGTCCCAACAATATCCGGAGGGCCGCATCTTCCCACCCAAGCCATAATGCAGGCACCCCCAAACTTCGGCCCTCCAGATGTTTTGGACTACAATTCCCATCATCCCTGACCACAGGTCCTGTTAGCTAGGGATCATGGGAGTTGTAGGCCAAAATATCTGGAGGGCCGCAGTTTGGGGATGCCTGCCATAATGGATGCATTTGGGAAAGGCTTCCTCGTCTCGGCAAAACAATACATTTGGAAGATTTCTGTAGCTTTGGGCATCGCATATTTAGGGTGTTTAATAAAATCTATAGGCTGATACGGATATTGATTAAGCCCAATCAGAGGTGACACACACTAATGAGATCATGCAGCACTGAGGTTTGCATTTGGTTTTTCATTCAGCAGCTCTCCCTGCCAAATTCCCTAGCCACTTCCAAAACGTGGGATAAATGATAGTGGGTTTTATGGAAAGAGCTGTTGAGCCACCCAGCAGACCCAGATATGAGCATATCTGGTATGCGCACAGTTTTAGAACACATCTGTTACCTTTTTTTTCCAGAGATGGGAGTCATTTCTATATCTTTATGCCTAGTTAAGCATATTTGCTTTGCTCCAGAGGCCCCAGTGCTAACAAAGAAGCACTGGTGCACACATGACAAGTCTCCAGTGTGACTGTACAACTCGGAGAGAGATAACCGGGGAATGCTTATCAGAATCATCATTACCATTAATTTATCACCCACCCTTCACCCTAAGGTCGTGGGACGGGTTACAGCAGGCGTAGGCAACCTCAGGCCCGTGGGCCGGATGCGGCCCAATCGCCTTCTCAATCCGGCCCACGGACGGTCCGGGAATCTGTGTGTTTTTACATGAGTAGAATGTGTCCTTTATTTTAAAATGCATCTCTGGGGTTTTTGGGGGGACCTGCCTGGTGTTTTCACATGAGTAGAATGTGTGCTTTTATTTGAAATGCATTTCTGGGTTATTTGTGGGGCATAGGAATGTGTTCATTTTTTATTTTCAAAATATAGTCCGGCCCACCACATGGTCTGAGGGACGGTGGACCGGCCCACAGCTAAAAAAAAGGTTGCTGACCCCTGTGTTACAGCATTAAAACACAACATTAAAAACCATGTACAATCAGAAATAAATAAAAAGGTACGTCCTAAAAACATATGCATATTTGCCTTGGATAGAACCACACCTTTCAGAGAACTAGATTTTAGCAATTGTGCAAATCCAAGTACAGTGGTACCTCGGGTTACAAACGCTTCAGGTTACAAACAATTCAGGTTACAGACTCCGCTAACCCAGAAATAGTACCTCAGGTTAAGAACTTTGCTTCAGGATGAGAACAGAAATCGTGCTCCGGTGGCACGGCGGCGGCAGCAGGAGGCCCCATTACCCTGTTTCTCATATTTTAAGGCATCCCCATAAAATAAGCCATAGCAGGATTTTTAAGCATTCAAGGAATATAAGCCATACCCCGAAAATAAGACATAGTGATAGGAGCAGCAGCAATGCCGGCCGCGGCAGGAGGAGGAGGAAAAAAATAAGACATCCCTTGAAAATAAGCCATAGTGTGTTTTTTTGAGGAAAAAATAAATATAAGACGTGTCTTATAATATGAGAAACACGGTAGCTAAAGTGGTGCTTCAAGTTAAGAACAGTTTCAGGTTAAGAACGGACCTCCAGAACGAATTAAGTTCTTAACCAGAGGTACCACTGTATTTATCATTTATTTAAAATGTTTTGAGACTACAAGGGTAGGGTACAATAATATGAGTTAAAGCAAACAAATAGTGTAAGACGGTATAATAAAAGGAGTGACTTATGCCACCATTGGTCATTCTCCAAAGTCCACAGATCTGTGGAACAGGAGGGAACTGCACAGAGAGTGCACTTAGGAGTGACCATGTACCATCCTTCCCATCTCACTGGTCCAATGTTGGACCAATGCTGTGAAAGCCTTGCCAGCCAGAAAGTTCCTGAGAGCATTCAGGAATCTCTCAGATTCTGGGAGTCTCCAGAGGTGGATGATCTCTATAGGTCTGCCACACATGCAGTTGTTGCTGTCAATCCAAATCACAACAGGCACTAGTTGATCACCACAGTGGGGTCATTATGTGCCTCTCCAGTTCCAGGCCACCCTTCCTCTGTTCAGAAGCAAAGACCAGATCGAAGACATGAACCGCACTATGTGTTGGGACCACAATGTGCCGAGATAGTCCCATGATTGATGGATGCCAACCAACTGTCTTGGAGGCCATTAAATCCTGAGCCACCTCCTCAAGGCGGCCTTGGCATGTATGTTGGTGTTTCATAGAACAACTATCTAGAGGTTCTCCATCACCATTCCTCATACGGCGTCTGCCAGCTCAGGTAGGGAAGCTTTTGAGCAGCAGGGTGGGCAACACCAGTGGTATTGTTTTTTTGCATCCTTGGCCTAATGTGAGGTCCAAAAAACCCTCACAAACTCCCCCACTCAAGGTTGTCTTCTTCCTTGGCGATCACTTGTACCCAAATAAGATTGTCTTCCATGAAAACTGTCTTAACAGTGAGCCCATAAGTGACTGTGGAGGCCAATTCTGGATCCACATGTCCTTCTACATTGGTTTCCGGGTGGGAGTTTTGTCCGGATGCCTGATTTATCATCTTCCAAAGCAACTACTCTATTCCCAACTTAAGAATGGAAAGCTAAATACCAGTGAACAAGAAAAGAGGTTTAAAGATGCTTTCAAGGCAAATCTAAAAAAATGTATAAGAAATGATAATTGGGAAACACTGGCCTGCGAGTGCTCCAATTAGAGAACAGCCAACTCAGGGTAGTTTCTTAGTGAAGAGGATAGGCAAATTTTGTTATACCTGTAAGATAGGGGGTGGAGACTGAACGAATAGGCACTTGCAAAAAGCCGCCTTGTACATTTTTGGCTGAGGTGAGGTCTCATCAGGGTCTACTTGCTCCTATTTTTAGCCCTTATGCTATACTGCCTCTCAGTAATAGTGATTTGCATGTGTGTGGTGAAAAGTGTGTGCACCATAATGTGAAGACTGCGCTTGTGTCTGTTTAGTAGCTAGTTTATCATATGCAGGTGTGTTGAGAAGCAACAGATTGTGAAAGAGATATGTACAGATGTCACATATACAGTGGTACCTCTACTTACGTATTTAATGCGTTCCGAATGCACATTCGTAAGTCGAAAAAAATTGTAAGTCGAATCCCATAGGAATGCATTGGGAGAAAAAATTTGTAAGTTGAAGCAACCCTATCTAAAAATTCGTAAGTAGAAAAAATCCTATCTAAACCGCATCCAAGATGGCGGACGGAGCTCCATTCGTAAGTAGAAACATTCGCAAGTAGAGTTATTCGTAAGAAGAGGTACCACTGTAAAGGCATTGAGTAATAGGGACACCAGTGGACATGGAGGAGCTTTATGTATGCACTGTGGCCCCAACACCTACAGGGATAGCAAAATCAGAGTTTTAGATGCAGCCCTAAGGACGTTTAGAAAGAAAGCCCGATTGAAATGACCAAAGTAAATATGGTTAAAATCAGATTGGCACCTTGCACTCCTGTGCATTTGTATTCAGAAGTGAATTATCATCAGTTCAGTGTGACTTACTCACAGGTACTGTAAATGTGCAGCCGACATTTGGCTTTATAGACAAGCATGGTGGCAAATCTGTCATCCAAAGTAATTTCACAATAATATTATTCTAGCGTAAGAAAGTAAGCCTACATATGTGCCACCCCATGTCTGCAAAATAAATTAATAAATGCCTGTGTGTGTGTGTTAGGTTGTGTAAGCTTCTGGTTTTCCATGATGATTAGGAAGTTGGGTGTTTACCTGTCTTTTGTAAAATTCACAAGGCTTTGTAAGACCAGCAGTAGTATTTGTAGTCTGTTCTGCTTTCACCAGCGGTTGTTAACAACCAGACAACAATTTATATTTTTTGTCTGAGTCCCACTGACCTGAATAAGATTCCAGATGGCAGGAGAGTTGGGCATGACCTTATGTTTTCAGCTCTTGTAGTTAGCATTTGTACTAATCAATAGGTTCTTTATTAAGGATAAGGTGGATAATTCCCTGTGTATACCTAGTAGCAAATGTGTTCTTAGATTTCCTTTATTTATACGAGTGTTTTCTACAAAATTTCCCAAGGCTTTCAAAATCAGCATTACTGCTTGGCAGCACTGAGCACTTTAGTCCACAGTTCATCATTGTGTTGTTTCTAACCCAAAACCCCTTCTTTTGGTTATAGCAAATGCTGCTGGATTCTAGGCAACAGAAGAGACGTAAATCTGGCCACTGTTCCTTAGTTGAACTGAACAATTCGAGCAAAAGTGCCTTTCATTTTGCATTGACAGAGATGTTTAATTTTGCTCATCGTTACAGCAGGTCACATAACATGGCATTTGCCCTTTCTTTTTCATTGTGTTTGTTCTAAAATAGCAACCAAAACACACAAACGCACCCAACAACAGCCCAGTAAAGCAGAGATCAGTAATAGCTTCTTGCAGTAAAAAGGGCTTATTAAAAGGATACTTTCTTCTTGGGTGAAAAACTTACACCATAAATACTTTATATTACACAGAGCTATACTTTTTGTTGTGTTCAGTGGTTGATTGCTTAAAATAATGGTTTTCCAGCAGTAGAGTTTGCCTCTCATTCCTGATATAGGCAGAATTCAGATAAAAATCCTAAAAATGAATGAACGTAGCCTATAAAGTTTTTCTTTCTCCTGTAAACAAAGTACAGGAGAGGAATAGCTAATGCTGTACCATTCAATAGATATGGTTTTATTATGTGCTTCCAAAGACCCTTCATTGCAGCCCCAGCAATATGTAGTGTTCAGCAAGCATGTCATAAAAATCAGATGCATTTGATGTTAGTGCTGCTCACTGATGTTTGTGGAATGGCTGGAGTTTTCTTTAAATAACTGCAAAAGGTGGGTGCCTGCCCAGCCTCAGTAGCTAGGAATTTCAAAGATAAAGAGCGAGGGGTGGGGTAAGGGGGGGGGCAACGGAAGATCAGTCTGACTGTGCTTCCTGATCATGCGTATTCACACTGTTTTCTATAAGTATATAAAGACTTTCATTTAATATTGCCAAGGTTCCTGGTAAGGATGATTCATAACTGAAGTCCAGTTTTCCTCAGGGATTAGGCACCAGGGTTTGTTTTTTGTTTTTCTAGCATAGCAACTGAATTTCATCATTCATTTTGTCATTTAGCGAGAGAAGACAACTTCACCAAAGAAGTAAAAATGGGAAATAAATGGAAGCCATCTGTGTTTACTGTAATTTTTTTTAAAAAATTTTTTTGAAAGGGCTGTGGTGTTTGGTTCTCTTCATCTAGGGTGGGTAGAGGAAAGCCCATCTTATCAATAGCCTTTAGGTTATTTTGTGTGTGTGTGTGTGTGTGTGTGTGTGTGTGTGTGTGTGTGTGTTTGTTCAAAAAGTAGTTATTTGGTTTGTGTGTGTGTGTTTCTGTGGATGTTTGAAGACTGCATTATGCCCAAAGTGTTCAGAGAAGGCTGATGCCTGACAGTAATCCATTTCTTAACTTATGTACAACTGTGGAGTTATTAATGCTGGTCAGGTTGTGCGCAAGGATTCAGGAAAATTCTTTATTCCTCATTGACTCCTGACAGTTATTGTACCTAGGAACTGGGTAACGTGTTCTGAAGTGAGCAATTATGGAAATGTTTACTTCACTGGCTGCATGTAAATGTGTGCAGAGAATGTACCAGAATTTTTCCTTGGGGGTATTTAATTCTCTCCAGGGCAATGAAAATCAAATGATTTCTTTCTTTCTTTCTTTCTTTCCAAAGCTGGGGTGGTTTTTTAAGTGCTATAATGCAGCTGAATAATGATGAATGCAGTAGATGGGGGGGGGGAGAGAGAGAACACTATCAGCGGATCTGGAAAACAAAATTTAAGGAGGAAGCTAAAACCAAAGCAGCTTAGGGGGTGAGAGGGTGAGCTGGAGGGGAAGCTTACCTTGCCACGTACCTACGTTTGTAGGGAAAAGCACATAAAATGGAGGTTCATATTCTTGAATCGCACACTGTATGTAATGTAATTCCTCTCTCTCTCCCCACCCCCCTTCAGAGGTTGAGCAATAGTCTCAGTATTGTTCACATCGAAGGGCATCACATTAGCTTGTTAATTGAACTGCAGCATCCATGCTTGCTCTCCCTGAACAGTTTGGGGGAAATCCCCATATGTATGCCTACCCATGAAATTTCTAGAAATGCAAGGCAACCTCATAAAAATCAAGATGAGATTGTTTATGTTGCTTTTGTGTGTGCTGTGTGCACGTGCTTTTGCCAGACTGTGCCATTTCACGCACGTGTGGGGTGTGCGCGCATGTGCACTTGGCTGAAAAAAGAGCAAAATCGGCAACAAAATGGAGTAGGCTGCAACATCCTGTGAAGTTGGATGCAGTATTTACAATGTCTTAATGAAGTGTATATCTTCATATCAAGGTTGCACCTGTGCAGCAAGGGAATATTTGGCTTAGTTGCCAAATACAGCAGCCATCCTGCTCCCATATATTCCAGTGGACCTCTGCACAAAAACACGTTTTTTTGCATTGCCTCTGTTTGCCATGTGATCCAGATTCGTGGGTCCCCTTTGGTGGTAGGTGCAAGATAATGTGTGTTCATTGAAGAGTTTGGCCGTCATCAGAAAAGGATGAGTAAGTTTCCTCAGATGTGTGGTTTTTTACATGGCACATCTCGGCATTCTCAGCAAAGATTTCTTGCCTTTCCTAACATTCCCTTATTGCTGCCTCCATTGTTGTATTCTTACTGGCCCCTTGGCCCCCACCCTCTAAGGGAATGGTACAAATAGTGCCAGGTATGTGGGGATTCATTCAGAGACATGTCCAGAGCCAGCAATCCCATTGCTCTTGCAGCAGCAGATGAACAGGAGGAATTGCTCCTCTGTGAATATCCAGTCACTCATCACCGTTATATTTTAGAGTGTGTTGGAATGTATGGGACCCTCCAGGTCTTGTGGACTACAGTTTCCATCAGCCCAAGCAAGGCTAGCCAGTGGTCAGGGATGATGGGTGTTGTAGTCCAAAGTGGTGGTCTAGAGGCCATTACTTTGGCTGCCCCTGGAATATATCAACAACAAAATCTAGTGGCACTTTAAAGACAAAGATCAGAAAGGGTCTTGATCTTTTATGGTAATCCAAATGGTTTCAAGCACGCACGGGGTGCCTTTTAAAAACAACAACAACAGCAAAACTTTTGTACCAGGGGGTTTTCATGGGGTTCTAGGTTTAAAACTCCTGGAAGGTATATATTTAGAAAGGGGAGGGCTGAATTTAAAAATCTGAGGCACTTGCACGCACCTTTCATATTTTGGGTGTACTCACACCTGTACGCTCATCATTTGGTGTTGTTGTCCAGCACTGACTTGCATATGTAAGGCTGCAGAGATGGGCATAAGAACAAAGAAAGAGATAGAGAGACAGAGACAGAGAGAGAGTCTGTCCTGCTGGATCAAACCATAATCCCAACTAATCTATCCTTCTGTTCCTACATTGGCCAACAAGGTGTGCCTATGGAAAATCCACAAGCAGTGTCCCAATCACATTCTCCCATTTCAACTCAGACATAATGCTGTACATTCAACCTTACACTATAAAGTGATGAAGCATGATGGATGCATGAATCAACCCTCTGAGTACTTCAAATGCACACAGTAGGGGAAATCTTGCTTCTTAGTTTCCCAAATTTTTCTAGAAGTTTACAAATAAAATGAGAATGTCTATATGCAGGTGTTGTTGTTTTTTAAGTGTTTAGAATGAATATTAGTTAAAATCAGCCTCGGTGGTCATGTGTCTGTCATTAGAGTAAAATAAGATCACAATAATAATAAAAAGGTTGTTGACCTTTCTGCTGTAATTTTTTGTGTGCATTTCTCCTGAATTTCTTAAGGAGGGGGTTTCATAAAAAGGGTTTTATGTCTTGCAGAAAATTGAGTTTTGTAGACATTACCTAACTCTTGATTTGTCACACTGGGATCAATAACATTTCGCTGCTCTTAAACACACAGGATCACAGGGGACACATAATGTTTTTTATAAGTGCAGTAAAGTTAACGTGTTGTTGAAACAAAAACTCCTCTGACAGTCCTGTAATAAGTACACTCTGAAACTAGCAAATTATCTGTAATACTAGGAAAGGCAGGAAGAAGTGCTTAAGAGTACAATGTGTGTGCTTTTGGCACTCTGTGCAACACGTGGAGAGAAATTAGGATGATAACTCCCCTACTCCACCCCCTTCCACATTGCAGCTGCACCAAGTTTATAATGCAACAAATGCTTGGGTGTTACTTGTTGAAGGGCCCAGGGAACTTACTTATAATAGCATTTCTGTGGCACATTGTATGTTGCCAGCAGTATTTTGTTAAGGACCTCCAGTTATATCATATATTGGGATAGGGTACTGTGTGGAATGTGGCCACAGGAGTGTCAGAGACATCTATTGGACAATGCCTGTGACATCACTAGTGACAAACCACACTGTGGCCTTTTCTTTTGTTTTCACATTTTTATCCTGGGAGTGCTAATGATGCCTTTGTTTAAAAAGCGGCAAATGCCTACAGGGCTACTCCCTGGGCCACGCGGCATGTTCTTCCACTTTGTGGGACATTATACTATTTTTAAAAAACGAGTTATGAAGGTTGAGCCCTCCTGTCTTCAAAGCTAGAGTGCGGAGCTCTCTCCAATTAAAAACCAAGGAAACACATATGAACACTCACAGTGCCCTCACCCAAGCATACACGCACGAAGGAAACCAAGTGCACCTACCCCCCCCCCCCACTGCAAGGTTAGCTCCCCATTCATTTTATGGGACCAGCGTATATCACTACTGGCATTTGCAATGTGAGCTTTTGCAAGAATAGCACAATTAATAAAAAAAATTAGAAGACTGTGCGCGCATATGCGTGAGCAAGAGAGAGAGAGAGAGAGAAAGAAAGAAGAAGAGAAAGATGTCAAGTCATTTCAGCCAGGACTTTTTCTTCGATTGTATTTTATTGGAGCTTTTGTTCTGAGTTTTTGAGTTATTATTTATATAAATGTTGTTATGTCTTGTTCAGGGGGAAGATTTAAAGGTTGCACCCCGTATTATTATTTCTGTTTAACTGGAGTGTCACTGCAAGTCATTCTCACGACTAAAATTGTAATATGGAAAGTTTGTGTCCGCTTGCGGGTTGGACTTGACTATGACAAACATCCTTCTTGATTGCTGACTCCACCTGCAACGTCAAAAGTCCTTCTCATGGTATGATTTTGTTTATGCCAGTGACTTCTGAGAACATTGCACGAATTGCAACATATGAAGCCGATCTGAGGTCTCATGCTATCAAAGAAGTCCTTAGGATGGAGTGTGCCAACACCGTACCTGTGTTTCTCCACAAAAGCAGGCTAGCAGTAGTTGGTACTGTACAGGGATGATACATAGACATTGCAGGCAGGTATGCTGGCACAGATAGGGTGAATGGGTAGGAGAAGCAGATAAAAAAATTGATCTTCCTATTTTATTTCATGTTTACACTTGTATCCTTCATGCCAGTGGTCCCAAGTGATCTCTTAACAGGTATAGGCCAGGCCTTGGCCCACTCAGAGAGATGGAACTAACACAAGACCCCTTTACACCCCATAGGCATGAGTTCTCCCTTAATTCCCCGTCAGCCTCCCAAAGGACAGAAGCAGAGTGTAATTTGCATTTAATTAAACCAAAATCTCATAAGCTACGTTGTTTGTTCCCCAGGATGTTGGAGATAAAATAATACAAGTATTTACCCTTGATTTGGGGGTGATGGATTAATAGGGTCACACTGCAGGTCTTTTTATTCTGATTTCCAAGTTTCTTTGTTGTTCCAAACAAAAGCTGGATAGTATAATTTTCTAATGGATCACAGCATTTCTGCTGTGGGGTGCAGGGCGAGAAATCCTGAGCCAAAGAGAGCAAAATAATGTCAAAGGAGATTTCCACTTGTGCAGGAAATGCAGCTACAAGAGCCAGGAAGGTGTGGCTGATGTGTGACCTTTCCTTGAATTTTCTTCCTTTGGAGATTTCAGGGCACAAAAGGTTGAAAAGCTGTTTAATGTTAAAGAAATTTTGGAAATTGATGGTAGCAGGCGGTGGCCCTTTTGTTCACAGCGGAAGTGCTGGAAGATATAGATGTAGCCTGATGCGAAAATCCTGTCACTTGGCGTAAGCCGGCGCTATCTGTTCTCCAGCACTTTGCCGAGAATATAGTTTTACGTTCATTTAATAATTATCCATTTGGGTTGTACTTGTCGGGGAGAGCTTCTTGAGCCCCATCAGTTTTTCAGAGAAGCACCACTCAAGCTCTTCTGCTGGAAATGTTTTTCCTTTCCTCCCTTCACTTCATTCCACTCTTTCCCCCCTTATCGACACACTCATCAGTGCCAGAGCTCTTCAGTATTCCACTCCTGTCCTTTGTGAAGTGATTTTGCCCAGACACGTCTGGCTCAGGGTGAAGTGCCCTCCCCTGAGAGCACGCACTGCAGCCCCAGGTCGCCAGCACCATGAATACATTATTATCCCAATTTCCATCCTGTTGCCACGGCAGCACTTTTGGAGCTGCTGGGTTATTAAGTCGTACATCACTAATACCCTGATATGAGCAGAAGTTGGATTTAATATCGGCCTTTGATCAGATTACCTCCCAACAGTCAGCTGTCATTAGAAAATTCCTTTGCTCATTATACCCTCGGAGCTCTGGCCTGGATAGGAAAAGGGTGGCAGACCTGATACATGGAGGCAATTTCCAGCCCAGGCCTCGTTCTTTACCCTTAATTTATTTTTTGACCTTTTTGATATTTGGAGATAAGTCTGCACAGGGCGCTCTCTCTCTCTCTCTCTCTCTCTCTCTCTCTCTCTCTCTCTCTCTCTCTCTCTCTCTCTCTCTCTCTCTGCAATATCTTCAGTTTTTAGCTTTTTATTTGTCTCTTTACTAAGTGATACTGTACTTTGTTGGAAAGTGTCTGTTTTCTGCCTGTCCTCGGGTAATGTATAAAACATGGTGCTTCAGGTAGAGATGAAGGGTAAACTGATGTCCCCCTAAATGGCCAGCCTGTGTATGCACCTAACACTTCACTGAGCAATCTGTCAACATGTCAGCAACACATGTTTTATAAAAAGCCTCCAGTGGGAGCAAAGGCTCCTGCCAGGGCTTAGGAAATGCTTTGAATTCAGCAGATTTCTATTGCTGGAGTCCCCCGAGGTTCCTTTTACAATGCCTACATTTCAGAAATTTGAACTTGGGACCCTTAGGGGGTTCTCTCCGAATGCCTGAAAATGTAGAGTTATATTGTTGCGTGTCCCCAAGCGGTCTTTACTAATACCTGAATTCGGAGAAGCTGGAAATTACAGAGCTCCCCAGGGGAAGCTTTATCCACACCAGGAAGAAGAGAATAACTCTGCAGGGAGATTGCTTAATGCATTGCTGAAATAAAAGAATTTGAGAGAGATGGGTTGAAGTGGTCCCCCCCCTTTTTTTTCCTGGCCACTCCTTCGGCTTAGCTAAGTCCTTAAAGACAAAGTCAGAGTAAAGAAGCAGCTGGGTTCTTTTTAATGAAATTTTAGATGTGGCTGTTGAAATAGTCAGTTGGTTGATGCCTGTGTGTTTGTGCGCCTCTCTATTTACGTGTATTTTCCCCTGTCTGTCTGCAAAGTATATATTTATATTGTTCTTATTTGCGGGGCCTGTACTCCTGTATTCCTTCATGGCATACGTTTAATTTTCTATGTTCAGATTTTACATCTGCCCTAGGTTTTAGGACAGATCCTTCCCCCTCTCCCCAACTCCTTTAAGGACCTGGGCAGGGGTTTTGTTTTGTTTTGTTTTGTTTTGTTTTACCCATCATTTTTCATTATCTGCTGTAGATATCGTCCTCACCTCCTCTTTCACCCATATCTACTTTGATTCTGCAGTACATTGGTGGGTTTATGACCAAATGTTTTCCCTTACGCTGATGAACTTACGCTGATGTGGTGCCACATCTGAACTTTATTAAATCTGATCGCTATTTTGTTGATAATCGCCTCAGCCCAAATAGCTTATGGGATATTACTGAGGGAGCATGTGTGTTTCATATGACATCCATAACGGCAGGCTTTTAACTGTTGCGCTTTTTAATGGAGCTACCCGTTGCAGTAGGAAAATGTGAAATCCGTGTGTGCTCTTTATCACAAGCACACCCCTCTTACTAAGGCAAACGTTTTTCGAGATCTTTCTTTGGCTGCCTTTTGATACTGTGTCACCTGACCCTATCGGGAGAGAGCTGGAAGCCTAGGCTCATGTTTACCCAGAGTTCTCTAGGGACGGAGCAGTACCTTTGAGCCCAGCTTCTTTCAGTCTTACAGACAAAGACAAGGAGAACATTCTCACAGAACTCAGCCGTCTAGTGTAAAACAGTTCCAGCTGTTGGCTGCTCATGAAATGAGAAGGGGAGGGAAGCAGGGGGAAAAGAGAAGTACTGTATTGGCTTTTCTACTTTAGGTGTGGCCTCGTGGACAGAGCTTTCCCCTCTCTCTAGACGATGATTTTAACTTAGTAATTTAAAGGGTGGGGAAGGAGATATATAAAAGTCAACTGGCGTTCAATTCAGTGGGTCACACCACAAGACAGTATTTTAAAAACCCCAAACTACTGTTGCAGGTGGGATTGACATATGTGCTCCTAACTTCTGTCTGGCTTCTAAAAATAACATAGCCCTTTATTGAAAGTGTGCAGATCCCTCCTCACCCCTCACCCCAAAAGGATACATATTGGCAAGGAAGAAAAAGGAAAACCCTGACAAAATCAAAGGAGCCTTGTGGCACCTTAAAGACTAACAGATTTATTGGGGCATCAGCTTTTGTGAACTAGAGCACATGCTGCAATAAATCTGTTAGTCTTTAAGATGACACAAGTCTCTTGTTTTCATTGTTGCACATAACATGACTACCCATTGGATACTGGCCAAAGTGGATGTTTTATAACAATTAAAAATAATTAAGACAACAAGTTATGAGCTGGGAGGACCCATGGTTCATTCCAAAAGGCTTTGTTGTTGCTTTTGCCTGGTATCTGTCACCACTGGAAAAAAATATTTTGAAGACGGAAGTGATAGAATTCATTAGGCCAAATAGCCAGCCAGGCTCTCTGCTTTGTTTAAATCCAGCACAGGGAACCCTTAAGGCATTTCTGGCTATGGCACGGTCCTTTGCACTGACATTACACAGATATTCAGAGATCACACATGTACTACAGACACTGGCAGGGATCCTAGATGTCCTGCCTTCTGTGCTGGCACAGAGAAATAACAGGGCAGGAAAGGGGAAAGGAAAGCAGGGGAAAGCTTCTATGTTTGATCATTCATGCAGGCACTGCAAATGATGTATATGTAAACTATCGGATGCATGTTCCACTGTGACTTTTTTCTGTTGTAACTACTGTCATTTAGCTGTTACCCAATAGGTCAGCCATTCTAGGGAGAATGGAAAATGGAGAAATAAACAGGGACAATGTAATGTTCTGCGGCTGCACTTAGTATTTCATCAGGTTCTGCACCTAGGCAGAAAGAACCAGCTGCACAAATATAAGATGAGGGACACTTGGCTTGCCAGTAGTACACGTGAAGAGGGTCTAGGGATCTTAGTGGACCACAAGCTTGAGTCAACAGTTTGATGCAGCAGCAAAAAAGCTAACGTTATTCTAGGCTGCATCATCAGAAATACAGTGTCCAGATCAAGGGAAGTCATAGTACCTCTCTATTCTGCCTTGGTCGGACTGTACCTGGAGGACCGAGTCCTGTTCTGGACAGCACAATTTAAGAAGTGCATTGGCAATCTGGAACATGTGTAGAGGAGGGTGACCAAGATGATTAAGGATCTGGAAACCAAGCCTTATGATGACCACTTGAAGGAGCTGGGCATGTTTAGCCTAGAAAAGAGGACACTGAGAGTTGATATGATAGCATTGCAGGGGTTGGACTAGATGTTCCTTGGGGTCTCTTCCAACTCTACAATTCTATGAATATTTTGAGTTAGTAGAAAGCCCAGGAGGAAAAACCTTAGGTTACACGACCCGCATCATTGCTAAAATTCACACCCACTGTTCTTGTTTCTCCCAGATATTTGTTTAAAAACATCCATTTGTATATCTTAGGCACTCTTAATCCCATGTTGCTTTTCTGCTTTGAACAAATATGGACATTAATTGATGCCAATGGTCTACAAGCAAGCATTATTATTTGCAGGTTCTGAATTAATCCATTTTGTCAGAGGCTGGAATACTGGAGATGTAATCACATTCTTGAAATGGAGTGAATACAATCATTAAATGGACTTCTCATGAACTGCTGTGAACCATTACTACTTAAATTTCTGGAAGGCACACCCAGTTCATTAACAAAGCTGCTCTAGCTGCCTCTTCAGCAGAGGAAGCATGCCATAGTTTGTGCACTCTTTTGTGTGTTTAATGCACTTGAAGAAGGTAGGCCACACTTCAGATGCTTGCAAGTGTCCATAAAACCAGTTGCACCTGGATTTTATTTGAGAAAGAATTGTCTCTCCCATCTGGTGCCTTTCAGGCAAATTGTATATGCACTTTCCACTTTGTATTGTCGAACAGAAAAAAGGCATGCACTTAAAGATATGGGATAATTTTTAAAACTTGTGTGACTGGTAGGATATCCTGTATCTTTCACCCAGAATTAACAGGAGCCTGCTATTAAATGGTGGTGTTAATCTTGGGGTTTATTTTTATGTATGCTTCTGCATTTTCTAAAAACTATTTAACTTGCTATGTTAGTTACTAATAGTCCCTTATAGTAGCAGCATTCTCCAACCCAATGCTCTCCAGTTGTATTCCCATTGGACCCAACCATGTTGTCTGGGGCAGATGGGAGTTGTAGTTTGAAACACCTGGAAGTCACCAGGTTGGGCTGCATTATCTCATCCTTAAATGTGTTGAGTCCATATTACCATCCTAACTAACCTTGCCTGGCCTCCTTTAATTGGCGGTGACCTGATACTCTTCCCCAAGACTGCAGTGCATTATTCCTGAACCATGATTGCTTTTATTCCCTCTCTCCTGTCATCCCTAAGCTTTCCAACTTGAAAACTAGCTCTGATCTTCGGTCTTAAGCAAACTAGCATGATATACTGCATCACCCTGGCAAGCCCACTTGCTTTTTTCCTGTTTGCCCTTTCTTGCTTGAACAGAAATGAGTGAAAGATGAGTTTTTTTAGGCTCTTCTCAAGATTTTTAAGCAGGAAGAAATTTGTTCCAGCCTACTCGCAAGGGATGAATAAGGGTTAGACTCCTGAATCTTGCTCTGCACCGATGTGACTGACTCCCCTTTGCTAAAGTAGCTTCAGATTCCTGACTAACTGGAATAATCATAAAAATAAGAACAAGGTTTCTAATGACAAGAACTTATCCGTGCAAAGGACTGCTTCCAGCATTACATTTGGACTTTGGAATGTGCATCTACACAGCTCTGTGAATGTTGATGGTGTAGCTGCTTTTCCAGATGAATCCAGAATTCATCTGCACATTTTCTCCACCACCTGTACTAACTATATGGGATCATCTCAGCACTATTTGTTTATATTATGCCATCCCTGTACAGGGCACAGTGAGCAAAAAAGATGGGCCCCTGTGCCGAGGAGTTCACAGCAGGCGGATGGAAATGAACCATGTGACAATTTAGTTGTGTTTAGCCCAGGCATCCCCAAACTGCGGCCCTCCAGATGTTTTGGCCTACAACTCCCATGATCCCTAGCTAACAGGACCAGAGGTCGGGGAAGATGGGAATTGTAGTCCAAAACATCTGGAGGGCCGAAGTTTGGGGATGCCTGGTTTAGCCAAATGGTTCTATGTAACCACTTATACAGTAATGTATCTTGGAGTAACAATCCCTGCATGCATTTCAAACTCTGGTTTATGTGTAGGTTTAAAGGGAGAATCGGAGGTTGAAATTGGCTTGAGTGTGAATTACCAACTCCCAGTAAAACCAACAGCTCATGAATCGGCCCTCCTTTATATTGTAAGCGCTGCCACATCTGTATACATTTATAGAGTGCAGATCACATGTCTTTAAAGAAACACAGTGACCTGGTGGGTTTTGACTCCCGTTTGCTCCAGTTGACTTACCTGTACCGTGTTTCCCCTTTTTTAATACGTAGTCAGAAAGTAAGCCATGGCAGCATTTTTAGGAGTTGCTATATACAAGACACCCCCCGAAAATAAGACATACCTCTCATACTGTGTACAGCGAGACCGCCGAGCCCCTTCCGCGCCGCCGGAACGTTGTGGGCTGCATTGCCCGCCGCCGGAATTTTGTGGGCAGGGAAGCGGGAGGCAGGCGGGCTGGGCGATGGGCCCATGGCTGCGCTCGGCGGGACCAGTAGTGGGCTCAACGCTGGTCTGCGCCGGCCTGCGCCAGGGGCTTTGGCTCTGTCCGCTGCCGGCGCACGGCACCTCGTCGTGGCCGGGATCTGGGTCCTGGTTGCGTGAATGCCCTCCCCTCCCATAGCAGCGCCCGGGACGAGGCTGCCTCTGAACATGCACAGAGAGACACCCCCTTCCCATCCCACCCCCGCTAGTCCAGTGCCGGGGAAAAGGTGTCTTGGAAAGCCGGGTTGGGTTTATAGCTCGGGATGGGGTCGGTCTCTGAGCACGCGCAAAGTGCCTCCCTCGCCGCTGCCTTTGCACTTTTTTCCTTGTCTCTTTTTAAAAGAAGTTGCTCCCCAGGGTGGGTCCATAATAAAAACCTAATAAAAAATTAAGACATCCCCTGAAAATAAGACACCTTGTGTTTTTTTGAGGAAAAAAAGTTATAAGACGGTGTCTTAAAAAAGGGGAAACACGGTACTAGCAGGGACTGATAGGAGTTGTGGCCTGGAGCGTCTAGGGGGCATCAGGTTGGTGAAGGCTGTATGCGTACATGCAGCTTCTGCCCTACTTAAGCAAACTTGACAGACTTGACGGTGCCTACTGCAGCACCAGTAACCTGGGAATTGGCACAGATAATCATCAATGGGGCATAGCAGAAGCACCTTGGAGCATCTTCTTTTTGTAGACAGCGGTGCCTGTTTAAGGTAACAATCTTGGGAGAATCACCTTTGAATATTGATTGTGTAACAGGTCCTGCAGAGAAACAATTCCATTATGGAGGTCACAGGCCTCATGCACATGTAATGCTAAACCATGGTCTCATGCTAGACACACAAGATTCAATAAGCCAGTGCAAAGCCTAGAACTCATGTGCATCTGCTGCCCTGCCCTCCCTCTTTCCACATAGCTAGGAGAAGGATTTCACTAGCATTTACTTTGAGTTTTACAGAATTTTAGCTTGTTACATGTGAAACGGAGATAGCAATTGGGTCAGTTTTAAAACAAGCCGGCTTTGAACCATAGATTATGAGGCTGGCTGGTTTCCATACATGTCCAAACTTTTTTCAAAGAGAGCCAGATTTGATGAAGTGAAGGGCCGTGGGGGCCAACCGAAGGGTTGACTAAAGTTGTTGACCTTTTTTTAGGATTTTACCCCAGGAAATAAACTGCCACAGGGACCAGATTAAACCAACCAGCAGGCCGGATTAGGCCCCCAAAACAGACTTTGGACATGCCTGCCATACAACAGCCGAGATTAGGGGTATCAAAGTAAAATTTGGCAAAGACCTCTCCCTGCCACAATGGCAGAAGAGAGTTGAGGGGAGAGGACACATAAACCTGAGGTTTCACTTTGGCTTGTTCCATTTCATGCACATAGCACTAAATTACAAAGATAGGTATGCATTTATTTCCATGCTAAGATTGTCTTCGTGTTCTTCTCGTTATGACAAAGTAAATTTCGACTCAGTATCTGTTTGCGGAGCACACTCTACAACCTTAAAACACGTAGTGTTTTCCTGTTTTATATGTTATTTCTCTTGTTAGCATAGGCTTCCTCCAACCTATGACTTGCTCATTTAATCCAGGACTTTTGCTGTATGCAGTTGAATTTAGGAGTTGTAACATTAAGGCAAGTGGAGTTATTGAAAGCCTGGCAATATGACCAAGCTGTGTATCGTGTTTTAGCTTCTCTTTAACTGATACACATTATGGTCTTGGATAGGTTTCAAATACCTTAATGGTATTCGAACATGTGAATAATCCCATGGACAATACTTGCAGAAGGGCAATCCATTCCTATACATGTATAGTGCCAGTGTTTACACATCCGCAGAAAAGAGGCTTAATTATCTACAAGAATGATTTAATAGACAAGCTTAAACACATACGAATGTTAAGGGTAAATAGTTTAATGGGCTTCAGAAAATGACTAAACACATTCATGGAAGATAAGACCTTATCAATGGCTATTAGTCAACTTCATATGGAGGGGGGGGGGCGCCCAGACCTTGGACTACCGGAAGCTGGGAGTTAATGAGAGGAAATGGAATACTCTATTAATGCTGTTCAGACACTTCCTTTTTGAGCATCTGGAACAAACTTTCTTTGAAGCCAAGGCGAGTTTGTCAGATGCTGTAGAGTTCTGGCTGTTGAGCTTGCTTTTTTAACGAATTCCTTTATTTCTGTCATTTAAGTCCTGTGATAACAATGTACATTGGGTGTGTATGTTTGTGTTACATAATCACACACACACACACACACAGGCTGTCATTGCATAGCCACCATTGTAGTGCCTCATCACAATCCTTGATTTTGTATGAAGTCAGGATCAGGTAAGGGTGTGAAAGAGAAGGCAGGTTGCGCAATAGCAGTGGCCGTGGCCTGGGAGCTAGAATGGAATGACAGTGAGCCTAGAAAGTAGTGACAGAGGTCACAGATTGAGAAGGGAGGGTTGTTGATTTATTATTATTATTATTATTATTATTATTATTATTATTAACAAAGAGAAATAGAGATAACACAAAACCTAGCACCAAAAAGTTAACAAAACAGAGCCTTTCCTAACTCCTTTTTGCTGTTCTGAAAAGCAGGTTCTCTCCATAGGAGAGAGCATGGGTTGCGGCAGGGCTAACAAGACGACCCAGGGCCTTGGGGGTGGGTCTGATAATTGGCTTTGATTGGTGGCTTAATTGTTGCTGGGGATTTTTGCTTGTTGCAATTTATTGATTGACAGCCCTTGCTTGGTTTAAGCTGAAGGAGCAGTTTGTGCTACCTCTTTGCTGCTCGCTTCGAATCTCCCGCCCACCCTCCGCTTTATTTAGGCCCCTTTGCTTGACCTTGCAGTGCCTGTCTAGGTGGTCGCCTGTATTCAGGGGCCTGGTAGGATTTTTTCCACTTGACTGATTGGCTGGTGTCAGGTGGTTTTTGCTTACCATACTGCAACTAGTCACAACTTGTAAGGTTGCGGTTAGTCATTGGTTCAAATAATTGGTAGAGGGGTACGGATTTTGGCTGGGCCTGACCCTCATGTGATTGCTGCTGCCATATAGAAGTATTCCGTTAAAGGAATCCCGGGCTCCACGTGTTTGTCTGTTTATCCCCGCTAGGGGTCAGGACCACGCATGAGCCTCGGGGAGCATCTGGGGAGAGGACAAAGAAGGGCTTGTGGTTCCCTGCCCCGTCCTCTCTCAGGGGGTGCTTACTTACTGACTCCCCTACTAGGCTAGAGGGAGTCAGATCTGTCCCAGGCGGGAGACAGATGGCTGGGGAACCAATGACTAAGCAACCACTCACATTTAATTGATTGTATTTTAATAAAAAAGTTGTGGCCAAATTTTAATGCCAAAAACTTTAACAAAAATTATGGTGTCTGTGTGAGTTATTGGGGGGTCCTCTTGGTGCCTCGGCACGCAACCTTGTTCTGAACTGACACTTCCCCTCTCATTGTCTCCACTCTGACACTATTTAAACATCTGCTGTTGTTTAAATCCGTCATTTTCCTCTCACTGTCTCCCTCTGCTTGCTGTACTCAAGCTGTTATTTAAAACTGCCATTTTCCAGTCAGTGTGTCTCCGTCCCTGTTTGCTGTGTAGAGGGAAATGAGGGGCAGATGGGACTCGTCAACCTGGGAAGGTAACCCATCTAGGAGAAAGTAAACTGGCCCTAAAGCTCTGTTGCCCCCTAATTTTTCTCACAGGCTCATATAAGATCAGTATAAACAGTTAGGCCTGGTGAGCATTTAATGTCCCCAACCCTAATCTGATTGGATTTCACTTTGATCCTGATTTGATTTTAGGATGTACAGTATTTTAGTTGATTGCTTGATTTTATGTTAATATGTTATATGTCTGATGTTAGCCACTCTGAGCCCGGTTTTGACTGGGGAGGGTGGGGTATAAATAAAATTATTTATTTATTATTATTATTATTATTATTATTATTATTATTATTATTTTATTTTGGGAGATGAAAAGGCAAAGCAGTAAACCCTACACAAATTTGGAGTGGAGTCCCTAAGGTGGTTGGATGGTGCCTTGTATGCCTCCTTCTGGCAACTCTTGCAGCCAAACTAGTGCCAAACGTATTTCTCTGCTCAGGCTTGCGCCCCAGGGTGGTCACTTTGGTGTTATTAATGCAGCAGTTTGACTCACCCCTGGAGGTGCACTCCACTGCCTCTCTTGACAGACAGATACTAACAACAACTCAACATCCGGTGTGTGTGTGCGGGCGCGTGCGCGCGCATGCACAAGAGGGCTTCCCCCAAAGGAGTTGGGAAGATGCATGAGGTGGAAACGGGGATGCAAAGTGGGGCTGCAGAATAAAAGAGAGGAGTGGCTTCAGAAATGGGGTTGGGAAGATGAAAAGCAATCTTAGTAGTTGCATGGAGTGGGAAGGGGAAGCCCTAGGGGGTTAATGTGGTTAACGGCAGGAGTTTGGCAAGCAGAATGAGCAGTGGGCACAGGCCACATTTAGCTGGAACTTAGTTCTGGTGAAATTAGTGGAGATGAACTTTAAAAACAAGAGCTGATTTAAAAATAAAGTATGTTTTATCTTACGTTTATCCAGGTTTGAGTGGGGAAAAACCCCTCTATAATATAGCAGGGGCTCCTCACCTTTCGTTGATATCCACTTGATTTATTTTTAGCTGTCATAATGTAATGCCAGCATTGCAACACCATCCTTCCACATGTTGAGATGTGGCTAGGAATCCCAGGGAAGCCCATCAGTGCTGCTCCTTAATCTGCTGGGGAGAATGATGCTCAATGATGTGAGGCACCCTTTGCCCTGTCCCTGGAGTAAAGATTCCAGCTTAGAATATCCCAGGTGGCTGCCGAGAGCAGGATGTTGCCCCTGCAGCCAAACGCTAGCTTTTCCAGTTTAGTCCAAATGTTCCTATCTGCCATTTCCTGTCTTTCTTTATACTGTGTCTCACTTTTTGTCTTTATGCCTTGAAGTGATTGTTTTGTTTTGTTTTGCCACAATACAGGATTTTCTTGGCGCTTGAGAATGATACTGTGCCTTGTATCAGGATATTGTATCATCGCTGTGCATGCCTGCACGTGTCTCTGTGAGGCATTACATTGTAAACTGCAAGGCAGTAAAAGCCTATAATTTATAAGGCTATATTAGGTACTTACGGCATGTATTATAGCCTCTCATTTATTCTATATATAATTCCATAGAGAGTTCGGGTGGCATTATAAACCACAAATGTATAGCTCAAGCGGCTTGTCATCTGAATGCTGGGACAGAATTTTCTTGTATAACAGTGTATAAGCTCTACTTTTCATAATCCAAGGATAGAAAATTTCTGTTTGAAGCCATTTCGGTTTATGCTCTCATGTGCCTACTCATGTCCATCAAAAGTGTTCACATGGGAATATGACATAATAATGCCCATGTAAAATCTGTTTTTTGTTTTGTTTTGACAGATGATTTTGACCCTTTGTTTATATCCCTATATATCAAGTATAGCTGATTCAAAAACCTCCTTTGTCCTGCCCACCTGTCTTTATAATTTGTGCAAAATTATATTTTGTGCAAAATGCTACCTTGGCAAGCATGAATGCCATTGCTGCTGAAGAAATACCGGAGCCTGAGCATTTTATGGGTTGGTTAAAAAAAAAAGTTAATTAAAGCAAGCAACAGTGCTTTCCGATCATACCTGTGCAGAGCTGTGGCATGCAGAATCACTGGGATTATTAGGCACAGAGACCACTGCCACTATATAGAGCAGGAGCAGTGGCAGAGGCCACAGTGGTGGTGAAGGCAATGAGGGAGCCCACAAGGGGATTTGTCCCTGGCCACACGCCCCCCTAGAGATATTGCTGGTGGGAGGAGCCTTAAGACTGATTTCTTTTCACCTCTTTTCTCACCAACTCAGTTTTAAAAATGCAGAGCTTCAGAAGCAGTACAATAACCATGTGTTGATAACTTTCCAATATGCTGCCACAGCCTTGTCACTCCAATAGAGCAGACAAGCAAAGGCGGCTACAGTAAAGTACAGTGCAGCTACTTCACCCTTTTTTCTTTTTACCCATGTGCAAAAGAAAAGAAAAGAAGTCCTAAAAGTTAGCCTGGCAGGCTTTCTGTTTGTCTTTCCCCCGAGATTCCTTTTTCCTCTTTCTGTTCAGTGTGCCCCCACTTTTCCAGATGTGCCTTAGAATATTACCCCTTTCATAGACCCCTAAAATCAACTATAAATGGTATCGTTGATGTCTCGTGGAACCCTTGTATGCAGGTTGCTGCAGGCACCTACTGGAGGATTTTGGAGGAGGAAGGTGAAATGTACTGTAAGCAACTATGAGAGGATAACTTACAGATCACTTCCTAGATATGCTGGAGGCAGCTGGATAGGCTGTACTGTGGCTACAGGCATTTGATCAGCTCAGCATTAAGGTACAGGGGTGTGGACTAGTTTGGCACAGCACCTTGTCATTATGTGACCAGCATAATCCTGCTGCTGTTACTCTCAAGAATAGTGACGAAAAGCACTGTAGAGAAGGATGCAGAAAAAATTGACCCACATAGTTTTGTCTGTAACTTATAGTACATCATACCGTAGGGATTGTTCGCACTGATAAATGGATCACTGCATGATTTGTTTGATGATTGCAAACATTTTTTTGGGGGGGGGAGGGAAAGATGTAAGGTTTGGAGAGATAGAAAAGGTAAGGAAGCATACCTCAAATAATCCACTGTTAAGTCTGTACATGGATATCGATATTGATACCGTGTGTGTGTGTGTGTGTGTGTGTGTGTGTGTGTGTGTGTGTGTGTGTGTTATGTAAAGTGACTAAGAATACAAGAATTTTAAATCCAGGATCCAGAATGAATTAGCCTGAAGTGCTTTTTGATGCTCTCATTACTATCTATCTGTCTATTTACACATATACACACACAGTTCTAATTTTGGCCAGTAACACTGAGACATGATAGTGGAAGATGATAAACAGCCTAAACAAAGGTCTTGGAATCCTGCCACATGGTGGCCTCTCAATTAGGTGATAAAATTGCAACGAACTGTTTCATTTCAGCAGAACTGCAACTGGGGTTTTTGGTCAGTAAATTAAGCTGAGGGGTTTCTTCTTCGGTCTGTGTACAACAGGTGTAGTATGCTGATAATATTATCTGCCTTACTCCTAATGGGACTTAGGCTGTGATTATAAATGTGTTTACTCCTGAGTACATCCCATTGAGATAAATGGGACCTGATCACATGTTTCTGCTTTCATAGCTTGAATCATGGAGCTCTTCCACATCGATGCTAAATAGACCTGTCATTAAAAAGGGGGTGAGGTGGGGAATTACAGGTGTTTGATTTTCTTTGTTACTTTCTCAGGTGTCCCTTCCAGGGGATGCTTATCTGCCCGTTTAATCATAAATATAAGAATATAGGTATCATGGCAAAGTACTCAAATTTAAGTGCCGTGAAATAACTGAAGAAGATACCTGGTGTGAAATGGGGCTTTTCATGTCCTTTTTAGTCTTTACTGGCCTTGTTTACACTAGTTTAATTTTTGCTGTGGACCGTTCATATTATCTGGTGATACATTACTGACTTAACTGCTATTATGTAGAAGCAAGGAAGTGCATTTTTCATATCTCTGTGTAGAAGATGAATGAATGGACATAAATAGCCTATCAAAAATTAGTTTGGATGGATATATTCCAATTAAGATTCTGCAGTCTGTAAGATCACAATCCTCAGAATTGGAAGTCATTCCAGTATTGCTCTGAACGGTGGTGACATTTTAAAATAGTATAAATGAGCCATAAATTCCTATTGAGTATTTTCAGCAAAGGCTCTGTTAAAGCTTTTTGCCAGTATCCCATGTGTAACAAACAAGCAAGCAAACTGATTTCAGACATATTATAATGGTACTTTTCTTAAGAAGTGGCAAATGTGATGATATGCCTAGGCTTATTAAACCCTCTATACCAGTGATGGCGAACCTATGACACGTGTGTCAGACGTGACAAGCAGAGTCCTCACTGCTGGCACGCGCCCCATCGGCCCATTCACGCTGTTGTTGTTGTGTCCCCCCCATTTGTTCTCCCTATCCTCCTACAGCTTGTCTCCGCTACAGCTTGTCTCCGCTGTTAAAACCCGGGTCCTTTTTTTGTTGTTGCTGCTGCTGCTGGTAGCCAGAGATTGATTTTTTAACCCTTTCTGTGCTGTTTTTCTGGCGCTTTGGCAGACTATGATTGGGTTTAACAGCGTTCATTTTAAACCTGTTCTGTGCTGGGGTTTTTTGGCACTTTGGCAGACTATGTCGGTGCTGCGTGTTAGTTCCAGCAAAGGTATTATTCATCATTTATTTCTGTTCTCTTTCCCCCCCAAAAAGCGCAGCAGCTTTGGGGCATCCCCCCCAAAGCAAAGCAACTTTTTTTGCACCCCCCCAAAAAAACCTCCAAAACTTTGGTCAGCAGCTCCCCCCCAAAAGCTCAACAACTCTGGGCACTTTGTGATAAAATAAGGGTTTTTTGGTTTGGTTTGGTTAAATAATTAGTTTTTGGTTTATTAAATACAGTTATATATTACAATTATACATTTTTGTTATTTAAACTATAAATATCACAAAATTGTGGTTTTTTTTCTCAAAGTGACACACCACCCGAGTTATGCTCGGTTTTTTGGCGAATTTTGACACACCAAGCTCAAAAGGTTGCCCATCACTGCTCTATACAAAGATGCTTTTTGCCCAGGGAGAGGCCGAATGCTTAGGAAACTTTGCCTTCTTCCAAAGGTGTATGATCGTATCCAAATGATATGAATGCATAATAATTATAGGGTCTGGTTTCCCCCTATAGTGTGTATGTGTGAGCTGGGTGATTTTATGCTAACCCAGCTGTGTTTGCCTTGATACACAGCACAACATCCTTCTAGGTTGAGGAAGGTGGGGAGGCAGGGTCATGATCCCCTGAAAATTCAGTTTCCCTTGGCAGGACACCAATCCATTTTATGTCTGGGGTTGAGGGATTGCTTGTGGGGTTGGACCTGTGAACAGAGATAGGGGTTGAACAGAGCTTGTGGGGTTGGACCTGTGAACAGAGATATTCGTGTATCATCCACTCCACTGCAACCTCCCTGACCTAGCTAGTGAAAATGCCTTCAATGTCCACACTAAAGCTGCCTCAGATGGGTCAGCTCAGGATTTCATGGCCTCCATGATAGACATAGGGCTGTTTCACTATCTTGTTGGCTGGACTGGTGTGTCTGGGCGTGTCCTCAATCTGTTCTTTGTCGTTGATAATACTCCTTTGATTGGGTGGTCTTGTCCAGACTGGTGTGATTTGGATTGAACACAGCTACTCCACTCTGCAGTGGGAGTTGAATTGAGATAGGCCATGCATGGTGACTTGCGGAATCTGATGGATTTCCAAATGTCCAGGGGGATTTTCCAGCTGACATGGCAGGCACTCCTGTTGAGACTTTTGTCCTGCTATGGAATGGTGAGGTGCATAGAGCCATTGACACAATTGCTCCTAGGGGCCCTTGCTGTCAGGATCGAGAGGGTGTGCTAATACTCTGCTGACTTGTGTGCGATGAACCAGGAAGACTGACTGCTAGAAAACAGGGGACATAAATGTCAGTAAGAGCCTCACTAAACGGGGGTGAAAGCACATATGGAGGCAGTGGCAGCGAAGAAAGCTCACCACCACCACCACTGTGTCTTGGAGATAATTGCTATGGCACCTTTGGAAGATGTAATTTTGGAAGGCACTTTTGAAGATGTTCAGGCCAGGTCATGGTGGTGGTGCCTTGAGAGAAGGCATTCTCTGTGGCAGCTGTGAAATTCCCTTCTTACAGAGCTGTGTCTGGTGCCTTCATTGTTTTTGTTGTACAGTCGTACCTCGGAGTGCTCGGGTTCGCGAACGTCCTTTGGAACCCGAGCATCCGACATGGCTTCCGATTGGCTGCAGGAGCCACGGCTTGGTTTCCGAACATTTTGGAAGTCGAATGGACTTCTGGAATGGATTCTGTTCGACTTCTAAGGTACAACTATATTCTGAAGATGTGCCCCTTTATGTGGTCTTTTGGCACCTGATGCATAAAGGTAAAGGTACCCCTGACCGGTAGGTCCAGTCACGAATGACTCTAGGGTTGCGGTGCTCATTTCACTCATCTTGCTCTATAGGCCGAGGGAGCCGGCGTTTCTCCGCAGACAGCTTCCGGGTCATGTGGCCAGCATGACTCTGGTGAACCAGAGCAGCACACGGAAATGCCGTTTACCTTCCCGCTGGAGCGGTACCTATTTATCTACTTGCACTTCGTGCTTTCAGACTGCTAAGTTGGCAGGAGCTGGGACCGAACAACGGGAGCTCACCCCGTTGCGGGATTCAAACTGCCGACCTACTGATTGGCAAGCCCTAGGCTCAGTAGTTTAAACCACAGCACCAGCCTAGCCCCTACCTGATGCATACCCTATTCTAAATAATTTCCAGTGTGGAAACATCACTGTACTACAGGGGCGGAGAACCTGTGGCTCTCCAGATGTTTTTGGATTTCAATTCAGTTGATGTGTAGAGACTTCAGTCCTGCTCTCTGTTGGGTTCTGAGCATGGATCTACAGCAGCAGCACCCTGCATTCACCATCTCATCAGTGGGAGGTTAAATCTTGCTGCTTTGGCTGCATCCAACAATTTCCTGTGGGGAACTGGAGGGTGCAGCCACTGCAGCTGACAGCACTCGCCAGTTGGCGGGACACCAGCATGTGATTTGGGGGAATGGCCTCATGGGCCACATTGGACTCCCAGATGGGCCTAGATTGGCCTGTGGTCCAGAGGTCCCCTACCCGTGAAGTCTTGTAAACAGAGAATAGCTGGGGCTCAAAATTAGAACCTTCAGGCTTGGGGACAGACAACAGTGCAAGTTATGTCAAAGTTCTGATAGGGAGAAAATAAGTGCTCAAAAATTCCTAATTCCTGTTCTTTCACCCTCTGTTTCCAGTCCAAGCAATTTTAAAGAGATGTTTTGCATTGCTTAAAATTATCTGTGTTTGCTACTGTTGTTCTGGAAGGAAATAAATCATGGGCTTTTGTGGGATTTTAAATTCACCCCAAGAGTGTAAAGCTCGCATCAAGGCCTTCAGAAGAGGGATTAATTTCATGTATCTTTCAGGAATCCACTGGGTATTATCTTTATACATTATCAAAATGTGTTTTGTTTGATATAGTTTAAATTAGTTTTTTTCTCTCTCCTCTGAATGTGGAGTGGAAGAAGAGTTTGTGGGTGTTTATGTGTTTGTGTTCACTGGCTGGTGATGCAACCGGCAGAGTGGAAAGCATGCATTTTGTAAGAAGGAAGGTTTAAGTTCTACATGTCAGGATTCTAGAGTGATATAAGGGTTAAAATGCAGAGGAGAAAATTTCTCAGATCAGACTGAAAGATATATAGAGAGCTTGATTCTATCCTGCCCCCACCCTTTCTAGTTTGGAGTCTGTGGATAAGTGCCAGACCTTAACATCCCCACCATTCAGTCGTAGCTTCTCTGGACATCCTTTAGCTGATGCTGTCAACTCATCACCTTTCTTTCATTTGACTCACTCTGTCTTTATGGATCACTGCATGTTTGCACGTGTGTGTCGAGCAGAAGGGCATAGCAGCAAGCACATCACCCTCAGAGGCTTCTTTCCAAGTCCAGAGCACTGGCAGCCTTTACGAGTCCAGCTCTGTAAACCCTCATGTATTCTCAACTTGGGCCTTGTAGGTATTATGACAAATCCATAGACCCACTGTGCAAGCGATTTCTTGCAAATGTAAAACCGATGCATTTTTAGCTGACATGCAGACGGCTTGAAAATATTCTCTCTCTTTCTCTCTCTCTCTCTCTCTCTCTCTCTCTCTCTCTCTCTCTCTCTCTCTCTGTGTGTGTGTGTGTGTGTGTGTGTCTATGAAGTATGTGTATGTTGCTGTGGACGTGCATACCTCTCCCTCTATAAGTACATTAATATTAAATGAACAGTTTTCTTAAATGGTTATCAACCAATGTCTTGAATATTTACTGAGATTGCCTCCCTCTCACTAAATCTAAATTCTAATCTGACTGTGCTGGTTGCCCCATTATTTTAAGAGGGTAGGTATTTGGTGTAGTGCTTTTGTGGTTGCCTTGATTGCAAGATGCACCTAAAAATGTATTTTTAAAATGTGTGTGTTTTTAAACCTTCTTTAGCCTTCTAACTATGTCAAAAGGCATGAACGTTTAAACCTTGTGCAAAACTTCAAATGTTGAAATATTATTCAAATTGTCTGACTAGTTTTTTGTTTAGTTTTAGATACCATTGACTTATTCAGTACTTCTGCAGATCAAACCACACACACACACACACAGAGAGAGAGAGAGAGAGAGAGAGAGAGAGAGAGAGAGAGAGAGAGAGAGAGAGAGAGAGAGAGAGACTCTCTTTTTGGTGCTTACAGCACTAGCTCCTGGGGAATTTCCTTCAATATGTCTCTACTCATTTATTGCATGAAAGAACTTACCCACAGGATTCTGAAAGCTTTTGGGTAGTCTTCAGGCATGTAGGCCAGTCCAAAAGTTCATGGGGCCCTGATGCAGAACCAGAAGTTCCTACGGTTCTTTCATTTCAGCATTAGGGGAGTTCTGTTGGTACATTCTGCCCACATTAAAACAAGGAAAGCCCTGCTTGCCTGGATCTCCCATGCTCTCAACCTCTTATTATCGTCCCTTTACCGGTACTTTCAGTCCGGTGAATTGGACATGATGGAGGGGAGAGGGTTAGTCTGAACCACAGTGTTTCCCCAATTCTTACCGTCTAGCTTTGGAGTTCCCAAACTGTGGTCAGTAATCTAGATGGCTGCATCTCTTTTGGGAGAGGATGCCACAGGATTGGGCCAAAGACGTGGTTTTGTGTAGATGTCAAATGAGCGTCCCTAACTTTGCATGCAGCTGCGAGACTTCTTGCAGCTGCATGCAGCCTCCACCATATAGACGTCATTTTCAGTAGCAACTATGTGGTGGAAAAATACCCGAATCAGGCCTTACTTTTATGGATCAGAGATGTGTGGTGCCTTTAAACTGGAATACAATTGAGCATGCATCTTGCCAATAACCTGACCCTGATGTCATGCTGTCTTGCACTTCTGTGAGCAGAAGGTTGCCTTCTAGTTGTGGAAAGGAAAGCAGAGAGGCTTCTGTCTCAGAAGAGACAGGGAGGGAGATTTTCACAAATTCCCCCATCAGTCCAGCAGTATCTTCCACATTGTTCTAGAGCAGGCATCCCCAAACTTCGGCCCTCCAGATATTTTGGACTACAATTCCCATCTTCCCCGACCACTGGTCCTGTTAGCTAGGGATCATGGGAGTTGTAGGCCAAAACATCTGGAGGGCCGCAGTTTGGGGATGCCTGTTCTAGAGTGTCCCCCCCACCCCTTGGGAGCTGCTTTTCAAAGGGCACATGGGCTGGGGAGGAAAGGGAATTGGGGAAAATTAGTTCCCCTGTCTATTACCGTATGTTTAACACGCTTCCTCGTAACCAGGAATCCAACCCTATGCTCACCTGCAGTAATTTGCTTAGAAGTTGCAACACACACACCACCGGTCTTTTAAAAATGTTTACCCCCCATTCCTATAACGTTTCTCCTCCCTTTTCATTTGCTAATTAAAAGTAAAGATAAATGAATAAAGAAAACTGTTTCCCCTCCCAGTTTTGACACACCATTGACTAACTGTAGCATTTGAAAATATCCTTTCTTTGAAAAGTGGTATTTCTTAGCAACCTTCAATTTTGCAAGAAATGTATTTTTTGATCACAGCTCTAGCATCAAATGTTTTCCTGTTATGAAGAAAGAAGCAGCACATGTTTTCATTTTGGGGGGTCTTATATTTTGAGGTAGCATTAAGTCTTCCCCACCCCTCCCCCTTTGGCAAGGAAACAGATATCCTCCAGTAATTCATTCATTTGAGAGAGGAAATTAATGGCAAACATGAAGAAATAGAGAGTATTGGTTTGTTGTTTATAGGTACAACAAGGCAGGATAATTTAAAATGGTAATAAACTTGCACCGTTTCCAATAATTAAATTCTGGTAAGACGAAGAAGTGAGGTGTATAGGTGCTTTAAATATACTATGTTGATATATAATATGTTTGTGCTTACATGTGAATGTAGTTTTATATAGAACTATGCAGACATAAAATTCATTTTGGTTTTTGTAGTGTGCATAGAAAATATGGAATTTAAAGAGGCACAATCAACTACTAAGATCCACAGTAGTTTCTGGAACACCAGAAGCAGTTCTTTCAATTATAATTATGAAATGTGAAGTAATAGCAAACAGGCTTGCATTCACTGTAATGATTAGATAACAAGGGGGAAAGCAGCAATTATGTGTTCCTGGACCCCACTGGAGGTAGAAAGCACAAAAAGCTTTATGCTAGGACTGTGTATTATTACTAACATAGCACTTGGTATTTACTTTGCACTTAAAAGTTTGAATGGTCTGTCTAACAGAAGTAGGCAATTTAATATATGTTTTGAAGTGCATTAAAATGTATACAGGGCAAATCTCTTATTTTATAGCCTTTAAGGAAAGCAATAAATTTGCTCGGCAGGTGTAATTTGTAACACATTTGCATAATATTTACATGGGGCTTTCATTGTGTTCAATGCCGTCCCCATTATGTATCCTTGGGAGAAGGGTCTGGGATTAGAAGAGCAGGAAAGAGAAAGAAACAGAAAAGATAGGAAAAGTGAGGAAAGCGTGAAGATGCTTTATAACTCTTAATGTTGGATGAAGGCAGGAGGGCACCTTGCATTAAGCATTTCTACATTGAGGTTCACGGAAGGTGGGTCAGGCTCTGCTAGTAAGATTTCTGGGCAATTTTCAAGACACCAGCAAGAGTTTATTTCTCCCAGTTTTTAACAATAGCAACAACAAAAAGACTGCAGACTTGTGGACAGTTACTTATGAATCTCATAACCTCATTATTTCCCAGCTGGGACAATGACACTATATGTTGAAGAGTGTTGACACAACTTGCTTAAAATATTAGATATCCTATGGCTGATCTTGTGCTAATTCTTTATCTCTCATCCTAAATGTTGTTTGCCTGTGAGATATTAATAGCAAGTGATTGCCTTTGACTGACTCTTTGTCCATATATGTTGGCCCAGTCTTAGAATGCTGGAATACCTCATCTGCAGTAACACATATTTGTACCTGTAAACATAGATCATCCCAATGCACTTCACTCACAGTGTAGGTAGGTAGACATAATAGATACCGGTAATTGGCACTGCACCAGCCATATCTTTTTAAAATTTTTATCATTCTGCTGCTGGCTCTGATGGGTGGACCTTGTGCCTCCAGTAAGACTGAAGTCTTTCGCCACACAATTCTGCATAAGTTCATGGACAGCAGAGAAGAGATGGAGTCTTGCATCCCTTATGCCAGGTCTGTACACATCAGGCTCCTTTGCCACAGGATTTTTAAAAATGGAAGAATCTTGGCTTTCATTTTTGAAACAAATCTGTTTGTAGCCCAGCCTCCCCATACTTGGTGCCCTGAATATGTTTTGGACTTACAACTCCCATCAGTCCTAGCCAACAGGTTTTTCTTGGTGTTCTTCTGGTCCTTAAAGTTATCAGACAGACTTGAAATGTAGGTGGGATTTTAGAAACCAGATGAAGCTGAAGGGGACCAGCACTGGTCCTGGGAAGGGATCAGAGCTTGCGTAACCCCTTGCTCCTCCCCATAGCTAGCAGAACAATAACTAATTTCTATTGAGTAAATATTTGCACATTGCTTGACTTGGGATACTGTACTTTCACTTAAAAAGTGAAGCTCTTCTTAGTGTTGAGTCTTTTAATTCTTTTAGCACAGTATACACACACATTTCTTGGCATTATATACTTGTAATAACAGTGGATTTCTGTGGATTTCCTGTTTTCCAGACAAAAGACTCACTGGAAAAAACCCAAACACCCTGATAAATATATAGTTTTCGTTATAGTGTAGAAACTGGAAGCAGAGGAAATTGGGAAGCCCTGACTCGGTAGTTGAAAGTCAGCAGCTGAGGAGGATTTGATTTCTTGTTTCTGCTGTTAGCACCATTTTGTCACCATTGGGGGAATAGAGTAGTTAAAAGTTTGTGGAATAAGAATTCCTCTAAATCCCAGCTGTGAAATTTCTCTGTAGGGAACAGAAAGTATTTACCACTGGGCTTATATTCCATCCCTAAGTTCCATCTCAGTAATACATTCATGCAGAATACACTTGAATTTTGATTGATATCTTACAATAGTTCAACATCATGCTGTATTCTATATGTTACGCACATAATCTGTACAGAATCAGAAAAGAGCTTTTAAGCTTTAACACTAAGGACTAGTTTAAAGGAAATTTGAAAACGCGGACTCCCTCAAATTAGGGAGGTGTGAAATCACCCTTTCCTTCTACTTAACAGTAACCAGGAAGGCAAGGATAGAGTCTGATCCATTTGATAAAGTAAGTTCCATGCAAACTATATCCTGTAGTTATACTGGCACAGCTCACATAGTATTAGTTTCTGGAAATGGACACTCTTCCTCATTCGGTTCCTCCTTCCTCCCTTCAGTTCTCCCCTCTTCCCATGTACACATTCTGATTTGTGGTAAAACACAGTGCTCTGTGGTTTCTGAATCAGGAAAGCCATTGATTCCATCCAGAATTGTTCGAAACCATGGTTTGAAGAGTCTTTCCAGTTCTGATTTTGTGGCTAATTTTCGTTTGCAGTAACCATTGTTTGCCCAATTTGGATTCCATAGCAAATTATGGAAACTGTGAACCAGATAATGAGGAAGCACATGGACAGAAGGGGAAATATGCAAACCCAAAACATAGTTTGACACTGATGCATGGACTAGGGGTCATATCTGTCCAGTAGAAGAAGAGGGGTGGCAGACAAGGATTGCTCTTGCCTGTTAAAGACTTTGAGAATTATCTTGCCTTTATTGGAATCCATTCCATTCATTACTGGGATTTATTAGGCAGTTCTTTTCTCTAACTGTGAGCTGTTATGTCTATGCAACTTGGAAATAATACTTCAGTTAATGTGAAGATTAAAAATTGTGCCAAAAACTCAGCAAGGGAAACTATTTCATTTGTGTCGGAGAATACGAAACCCATCACTTTCATAGGCAGTTATTTACCAAATTGGAATCTTAAAGGATGGATAAAATGTTACTTTATAGATATGTATGTTTGTGAAACGGATAAAAAAAGGTTAGTCTGACTTGCTGTAGCTAATGTTACTTGGTACCATTTAGCTACCTTATTTCCTCAGTACCCCCAAGCCTGCACTCTTTTCATTATTTAATTCAAAATGACTTTGCCATGTTATTACTGTAACCTTTAGACTTCTCTCTCCCCCCCTATATTTCTGTACACATAAAAGTCCTATATTTAGAACCAGCCATAGGAGTCTAGCATCAGTAAACGCATTTGCGAGTTGGGGACTGTAAGAAGGCTTGACTGTGCTGTGAAATAAATAAGCTATTAGCTATGCATTGTGATAATGTATACTTTTAGACCGTATCATTATTTCCTCGTTTCCCCATGTTTGTTTGTTTGTTTGTTTATTGCACGAAGAGAACCATTTTTCCTTCTTTTCTAAAAGAGCGCAACTTAAACTATGAAAGAGAATGATCGCTGTGGATAATTTAATGTTGAAATTGTGGTTTCATTGCAGGCTAAACTTCCTGAAAAATATTAGCCCCATAAAAGCCCAGTTATGCATTAATTAAAATGATGTTAAGATGTAGATTCTCCTAAATTTTTCTAATATTTATGTGGAGCAAAGCTAAGGAAAAATACTCTGTGCTGTGTGTACCAAACTGCTCTTTAAAGTAATATCTTTGTATTTTAGTTAGTGCTTGGATGACACAGATGAATATTAATTGTGTGTGTGTTGCAAAGGATCATGGGGGCAAAGTTACTATAGTGTTTTCACTAATATATTGTACCAAAATTGATAGTCTTTGATGTTTCCAGCATGCTAAAGACCAAGTCTGAGGAAGCTATTTGGGATTTCAAAGAACTTGGATAAAGTTACACGGCAGGGCTGGAAATCTCCTTGAATTTTGTGTTGCAAGTGGACAAAGACATAGTTTCAGTGCATTTATTAGGCCCCTGCTGTAGAAGCAAGGAACAATAAACCATCTTTTTTAAGTTAGGAGATTTTTGGAACAAGTTCCTCTAATAAATCCTGGGTTTAAAAAGAGTAGAACGTGCTATAGTTCCAAAGTTGTTTGTTCATCTGGAATGTATTAGGATCCTGATTAATAAGAAGACATCTGCAGTTTTACATAAAAAGCAGAGAGGACAGTTTGGCAATTGTAAATGGAAATGGGGGGAAAAAACAGATACTCAACAATATTGCTTTCCAGCTTTTATTTTTACTGGTGATTACTTGAGGTATAACTCCTTTGCAGCAACAACAGCTCCAGCGAAAAGGTGGGGGAAGTTGATCCAGAGAATTCAAATACGGTGGAAAGCAAGGCTAATGAGAGCAAATCAGTATTAGGAGCCCATGAGGAGAAGGAGGAAAAACAAAACCCAAACACATCCTTCATCCACATGCCAGCAAACAATGTCGCTCCCTGTCCCCAGACTTTGGCCAACAACCCCACACCCTGTCGCCCCCGACTCTGTATAGCATTTAAACCTGCTGAATTACAGCTCACTAGGC
Source organism: Zootoca vivipara (assembly GCF_963506605.1). NCBI lineage: Eukaryota > Metazoa > Chordata > Lepidosauria > Squamata > Lacertidae > Zootoca > Zootoca vivipara. The sequence continues at coordinate 43,995,948 of NC_083283.1, forward strand.
ATTTTTAGTTACGTGTCCCTCATTCCTCTCCTTATTTTCTCCTGTTGAACAATTCAGGGGATTATTGGCATACCTCCCAGCATTTAATTCTCCGATGAAAATAGGGAACATCCTATTCAATAGTGATAACAGCAACAATAACATTTTTTTATATATATCCCACTCATCTGACTGGGTTGCCCCAGCGACTCTGGGTGGCAACATAATAAAACATTAAACATTGAAAAACTTCCATATACAGGCCTACCTTTAGATGTCTTCTAAAGGTTGCATAGTTACCTATCTCATTGGCTCGGGGGTTGCATAACTCCACATAAACCACTGAGCCTAGGGCTTGCCGATCAGAAGGTCGGTGGTTCGAACCCCTGAGACAGGGTGAGCTCCTGTTGTTCGGTCCCAGCTCCTGCCCACCTAGCAGTTCAAAAGCACGTCAAAGTGCAAGCAGGAAGGTAAACGGCATTTCCGTGTGCTGCTTTGGTTTGCCAGAAGTGGCTTAGTCATGCTGGCCACATGACCTGGAAGCTGTCTGCAGACAAACGCCGGCTCCTCGGCCTACAGAGCGAGATGAGCGCCGCAACACTAGAGTCGCCCATGACTGGACCTAACGGTCAGGGATACCTTTACCCTTTAAGGAAAAGCAGGACATTCCAGGATCAAATCAGAAACTGGGATGACTTTTGTAAATCTGCAGAAGTTTGCTTTTGCTCTTATTTTTATCATGTATTTTGTGTTTTTGTATTGTGATTTTGTGTTGTGGACCTGAGATCTCTGGGTATCTACAATGAGGCGAAATGGTCCTAAAAGGAAGGATGATGGCAGGACCACACATACCCATTGGAATCTTCCACCCACTCCCTGTTTTCAGAGAGCATTTTGCACTTTAAATATCCCTCATAATGCCTGTTTCCCCCTGGGTGCCAACCACGCTGAAGCCCCTCTTGTCTACAAAGCACCATAGTACTGGTATTTTGATCTTTTGCTAAAGAGCAGTATAGATAGACAGACAAACAGACAGACAGACAAATGTCACCTGTACTGTGACATCTTTCTTTATCACACAACTCTGTGCTACAGTTTATTGTAGTTAGCTGTAATTGCGCTGGAAGTGGGTGATACTTTCTTGGTAGTTCTGAAAAATGCACAAAGCAGGTTGTGCAAGAACATCAAAATCTTGACAACAAAGTTGTTTTTCATTTGTTCAATTAATTCAGCATCTTTGGAATAGAATATGGCTTAACCTTTTTCCCAGTGCTATGTGTCCGGAGATCTTAAAAAAAGAAAGAAAGAAAGAAAAAGAAAATAGTGGAGCTATGCATACTTTTTCTAGTTCTAAATGTTTCCAAATCATTCATAAATCAGATTGTACAAATTAGAATAGACTTAAAAGCCGGATTTTCATTTCTCAGTGCATATAGTAACTGCACTTGAGTAACGGTCCACAGGACTTAAAAAATAATCTCTTACGGACTTAAAAAAAAAAAGATGTATCTTATCCTTATTACACACATTTCCCAAAACAACTCTGTTGCAGGAACTGCCACAACTTACAATGCCACTAAACCCAACCTGTTCACAGGTATAATTGATGAACTGCCCTGTGAATCTTTTAATTCTTAAGGATGAAGCCATTCTGCAAAGAAATGTGATGAATGACAAGGGAAGAAGGTCATTGGAAAGAAGCCATTGGAAAGAAACAATTTCACTACCGTATGATAGCTTTAATTCAGTGATTTTAGTTATCATCTAGGTACATATTTTATTAGTGAAAATAAAAGCATTGTCACCAATGGGATATACAAATTTATGCTTATTTGGAAACTATTTAGGGATAAAAGTAAACAAAGGTTATTGTATAAATACAGGGTGTTACACATTACATGTTTAGAAGCTGGCAGTTCTAAGCAGTCGGAAACATTATAATTTCAGCAAAGAGAATGATAATGTTAATTCAGTGCCAAGACAGTCTGTAGCAATTCATCAACATTCTATTCAGAAAAAAGCAGATTCTTGCCAAAAAATATTATGAGCATGGATAAATAGGCTTTTTAAAATAATTAGACAAATTCAAGGAGCATAGATGTATTAGTGGCTGTTAGCCATTATATTTAGACAAGAACCTCACATTTGCAGACATTGTACCTCAGACTAATAGAAAGGATAAAGGATAAATAATTACTGGTGTTAGATCTATGGTTAACTTAGAGGCTAAGAACTTAAAGCAAATGTAACCCTCAGCCTGTGGGGCATATCTGACCCACAAAGCTATTTCCAGTGGGTCCCTTCCCAAACAAATTGGCAGGCTTTTATATACAGTAAGACTCCAATGTATGGGGGTTATTTTCTGGGGATGGCGTCTTAAAATTGCGTACTGTATAGTCAAAACACATTGGGTACAATTGGGTGAGATTGCCAACATTTCCCCCCCTGGTTGGCCGCCTCCTTAAAATAAAATTATCAAGCACATAAACCTGAATGTGCCCATGCTAAATTTGCATAAGGTGCGAGTGTATTGTACTGTATATATTGTGTGTAGGTGGTGTTATTGAGCCCCATCATTGTACTGGTGAGTGTGGAGAGGTTTCAACTATTCCGCCCAGACCAGCATGCCAATGTGGATGTCAGTCTTCCCTGACTCATCTTTTTTTGGCCGGGCACCTCTTTTTTCCTTTGCAAAAGGGACCCCTTTCCTTCTGACATGGTGCCATTGTTAGAAGGTGCTGGAAAGGCTTAGGAACTAGAAAGAAGCACTACTTCCTGTCTCCTCTCTAATACCTAGCAATGGTGCTTGGTCAGAGGGAGTTTGCAAAACTAAAGAGGCTTTGTTTCTTCTGCCCAGGTGTGGGAGCTTAGGGATTTTGTGGCTGTGCAGAGCAAATTTTGCAACTTTCTAGAATGTGTTGTGCCCCAAAGATTCATAGGACATCTCACCCTTCCTACTCATTTCTGTTTTGACTACAACACTGGTAGCATCTCTACAAATTTGAACTACGAATTTTCTTCCATTTCCCCCCCTTCAATATTCCCCTCTCTTCTCCAGTACTTTTCATTTCATTTATATTTATAATTGTTTTGTTTTGTGTTACTTTTGTTGTTAATTCCCCACCAATGGGCACCTTTGCCATTCTTCAGTGGGAAGCAGTGGCATAATAGGCACTTTCTCAAAAGCGTTTTACTGCGGCAAGCTGCCCTGAGTTGCGCAACCCAGTTGGATGAGTGCCATATAAACAATAAATTGATAATCATCACCACCACCTCCCAGTGATGGACATGGCCACTGCCTCCTCTGCCTTGGGAGGGACACATTTTGTAGCGATCCCAGCCCATTGCTGCTGATTCATTGGACAGGGATTCCAAAAATCACTTGCAACAGTGGCATTTATATGTTTATTTGAGTTATATCCTGTACCTTTAACATAAATTTATGTCCCTAGTCTAGGTAACTGAGTACTAAGAAACAAAACAGTGCAATTTACTATAAAGCAGACAAACTAATGCAGAAAATTCAAATAAACTGTTGAAAATGGAAGGTAGTTAATACTTGCATGTACTCTGGTCCTGACAAAAATCACACACCCTGAAGCTACTGTTTAGCTTCCTTGTGCACATAAGAAGACATGGAAACCTCTAAAGAGGGGATTTCAGTGTTTGATAGAACCAAATGCCTCCTATCTGCCAGCCCTTTCTGGTTCTCACATGGAAGAGCTTATTTCATGTCCAGGACAAGATAGCAGACTGCAGCCTCTTATTGGATGTGAGATGCTCACCTGGGCCTCTCCTGCTAATTCTGCACTTGAAAACAGAAGACTTTGGCACTTTAGTTTACCTGAATATATTTTGAGGATTGGAATAACAAATTTGTTGGCTTAGAAAGGCTATCACAGTTACCTGGTATGAGAGTAAGGCTCCTCCATATACAGGCATTAACCATACTGTAGCCTGAATTATCCATAGAATAGAACGTAACAAAGAATGCAGCCATCATGTCGCACTAATTCTCTTAACTTTACTCTGTCTGAATATTGTCAACCATCCCCCCCCCAAAAAAAATGTATTTCATGATTCTTGCATCTGGTTGAAAGTTGTGAAACTGCTCCAATAAAAAAGGAAGGTTTTTTAAAAAGCATAGTGATTATTTATCATTGCAAACACATCAATGTTACCTCACTATGTTTACTATGCAAATATTGGTATGCTATATACTCCCCCCCCCCCGCAAAGAAAGCCCCACATCTTGTAACTTGTGTTCTCAAGGGTGGGGTGGGTGTGGAATCGAGAGCACACCAGGAACAGAACACTTAGAAACAAACTCGTTCCCTCCATGGGGCAGTACAGGATGACATGAAAACAAGCATATGTTGACAGTTAGGAAACAAAAGCCAAGTATTCGCAAGAATAAAAAGTCAGGGAGTGTATAAGCTTTCAGCAGCCATTCCACTCTCTAAATAGCAAAGCCAGTAGCATACCACCAGCAGCACTATGACTACTGTTTAATGCCAACAGTGTCCTAGACCTCTTACAGAATATAGAAAGCCCTAAGGGCTATCAGTGTGCATACTACTACCCGAAGAGTTTGAAGTCCAGACTGAAATAGAACAAACCCTTGGAAAAAAAAACCCAACCAAGAGCTTGTTTTAATGAGCACATGTCTAAAGTAGCAGCGGGAATTGTGAAACACTCTGTATGTAGCCTAACTCTGTTTTCAGACTTGCATAGACTTAGCTGTGGTTAACTGTAGCATTTCCTTCCATAGTTTTTGCTCAAGAAGATCAAAAGAGTAACACCTACTTCCACTGTAGCTCAAAATGACCTGTGTTCTCAGTCTTACTTTGGCAGCTGTTTTCACTTAGGTACCATTTGATATTTGAGTTTCTGTCACCACACCTTAATTCAATAGAAGATTGAGCCTGTTCATTTTTGGGCCTATTAGTGTTGTTGTTTTTAATATAAATTAAGATGTTTCTGTTTTCTGTGTGTGGTACTCAACTAAGCTTTTCCTCAGGGTACACCCACTGGGATTAACGAACCTTAATTAGCCAAGATCATTCATTTCCACAAGTCTTCTCTGATCCCACCATATATCTTTATTTGCCCATAGGTCTAACCGTTCCCATATTGTCTTTTGCAGCATGGGAGGTGCTGAGCTGTGCTCCTTCCTGCTCTGTGAAGGTAACATTAGAAGCCCAGGTCAGATGTGAGGGGCATATACTGCTATTCCTCCCCATGCCAGCGTCACCTCAGTTTCTGGAGCCTGTTGGAAGGAAAGAAGCCATGTACCCAGCGAATTCTGAGCATGGGGCTGTACCACTGTTATTTACGCAATTGTTAGTGCTAGATACCCCACCACTGCAAAGTACTTCTAAATGAGCTTCACTTGAAATAGATCCAGAGGCGAAAACAGGTGCAGAATGTGGCTGTTCTCTCTCAAGATAGGAGCAAGCAGGATATTTGGAATCTGATATGTCAGAAAATACAATTCAAAGCCTCAGAGTATTAAGCCTTTCAAATGCTAGGCCCGTGTTTGTGCTCCGTGGGCTCCTGCTGTTTGTCCCTTCCTGGTAGCTGCTGTCAGCTGGGTCAAATCTGGTCTGATCAGGAACAGGCCAGGGGCAAATTTTTCTTGTTCTCAGTTGCGTAGCTCCCTCCCTGAGGTGAGCTGCCAGAGCCCCTTGCTGGCTGCCTCCAAGGCATGCTCCAAGTCCTGTTTATTTCAGTTGGCCTACCCTTCCCTGCATTTATGGGCTCCCTTTGCTTTTGCATCTGCTACCCTTTTGTCCTGTCCCCCCCCTTTTCCTCAAACTGGTTTGCAAAATGGGATTTGTATTTAGGTGGGGAGAGGTAGGAAGCTGTTGTAAATCTGTGTTCCACAAGGGTGGCCGGTTTGTTTAACACTCTGGGGCTGCATTAAAAATGTCCAGTGCTGGAGGGCCACTCTTAATTTTCACATTTACACTGCCCATCATTAATGTAATATGCATAGCTTATTCATGTGAATAACTATGAGCTTAATACAAAGCAGTTGCTGAAAACATATTAAAATAGGGCTTGCTTTTTGCCTGAATCCCGATACCTTGTTCTCTTAACAGCTCGCCATCGTATCTTCAGATTTACCTATGCAACCTAAAACATAGAATTACTGTTTCCTTCACAGAAGTAACTTCTTGATATATTTAGCAGTTCCGTGTGTAATCGCAGCAAAAGCACACATTTTGTATTTCCTACATGGATAGTGTTGCCATATTTCAAAAAGTAGAAGCCAGAACACCCTGAAATTCGTATCTGAAGAAGCGTGCATGCACACGAAAGCTCCTACCAATGACAAACTTAGCTTGTCTCTAAGGTGCTACTGGAAGGATTTTTTTTATTTTTATTTTGACCCTGAAAGTTGTTGAGCTTCTTTTGGAAAGACCTTAAAATTGTTTTTTTAAAAAACTTGCCTAAGGGAAAATGACAAATGAAAGTTGATTTTTCAGGGTCTGTAAGACTCACCTATAAGTGTCTTGTGACAACAAGCACCCCAAAATGGTTTACTGCATTAGTTTCATTTTTTTCTGATTTTTGATTTTCTGCCTTTTTTTTACTTTTCATTGCAATGCTTTATGTTTTTATTTGTATTTTTAAAGATCATATACATGTCTTGTTTTCTCAGGGCAGGATTCAAACCTTCCACTTGTGCAGTGCAGCTTTCCCCCTCTTCTCTCCCCTGTGTGCCCCACAGAATTGGCTCAAGGGGTCAGGCGAACCAGCAGAACAGCTTGCAGTTGTAGGAGAGGGTGGGTTTTTTCTGCCCTGACAGAACAATCACCATAGCATAATATGGAATTCCTCCCCCAGTGACTTAAAAGAGACTACGGAGTTGATATTAGTTCTCTTTTAAACTAAATTCACTTCCAGGGCCTAACTGCAGTTTTAGTTTCAAATGGCCGTGGAGAAGTGTAGAGCATGACCATGCAATGAGATAAAACTGCAAAATACTTAAGAGACTCCATAGCTGCCAAGTTATCCCTTTTTTTAAGGGATTTTCCCTTATGCTGAATAGGCTTCCTCGCGAGAAAAGGGAAAACTTGGCAGCTATGCTTAGAGATTATTTTAGTCATATGCAGATACAGGTAAGCACACACTTCACTGCTTGACAAGTTCAGATTAGTTCATCCTACAGTGAGATCTATAAACCTGCAACTGAAAAACACAAAATGCAATGTTCTATGCCCTCATCCATCAGTATGCATTTCATTGTTCCAGTTACATTGAATGCCTATATCCCTCAAGCTGCTCTTTGCTGTTCTTGTTAAAAAAAGGGGCTCCACACCATACCGTGTAGTCAATAAGAAATACAACCTTTGCTTTACCTAATAGGCAAACTGTTATTTAGTTTCAGCAATAGATCAAGCATTTGGACGCTGCTATGGGGAATGGTGAAGTCCAGTATCAACAAAACACAATTCAGAATGAGTGCACAGTCAGGAAATTTTGTACAACAGATAATAAAATAGTGGAAACAAGGAAGGATTAATATTACATGATTCTCCTGACAAGGCAGCTACAGTCAAATCCCACTACAGACCTGTGAGGCAGGATAGAAAAGCTCAGCAAATGAGGTTAGTAGCATTTTCATGGGTGGTCTGCCAATTGACCACTTTAACTGAATTTAGGTAAAGTATATAAATATGATCCTAAACAATAATATGTTTTAAGTTGTTAACTTGCTGCTAGTTTGTACCCTCTTCTGATTTGGATGTAAGCACCCAATTCCTATGATCCAGTACCTATTTTAGGGTTGATTCAGTTCTCTGTTGTTCACCTTCTTTTGGATTCTCTTCAGGTTTGATATTATGTGAAAAACCATCCTTCCGCAATCCGGTGTCCTCCAGATGTTTTGGACTACAACACCCATCAGCTCTGTTAGTGGATCATGGGAGTTGTAGTCCAGTGACAGCTGGAGGGTACTGTGTTGCAGAAGGCTTCTATCAGAAGGCTAGATTAATGCATAATTTCAAACTATTTTAATCTGACCACAGTCTTTCAGATTTTGGATAGGCCTTTGTAGTACCAGGGGATGGTACTGTTGTCATACCCCACCCCCACTTTGTATATACCAGGTTCCTAAGCATGAAGACTCCTAGAAATTAGATATCATCAATCAGGGCAAATTGCAGTTTTAAAATATTATTAAAAATGTGGCAATTACATCAGCCTGGCCTTGTGAAACAGTAAAGTTATTAATCAGTTGAATAATCCACATTAATCAGCACTGTCTAGCAACACACACACACACACACACACACACACACACACACACATTCCTCAGTGTGATGAACCAACCCATCTTCAAATGAAACAAGTCTGCTTGGTACTTGAGAAGTGATAATGGAAAAGAAAATTATTAAGGAAGGCTGCAGAGGTGTTTCAACATAATAGCTTTAAATGACACAACGTCATAGTCCATGAGTTCATATCCTGATCATTATCTCTGGAAAATCTTCATGGCTTTTTCTTGTGTGTTCAGCTTCCTCCCAGATTATCCAAAAGCAATGGGTGGGTGTAGTCTCCATTACAACAAGGTGACCTGATTTACACGTCATTCTCAATATACAATACCCGGGTGATTATAGACAGTATTGGCAAATTGGTAGCTAAACTCTGAATATTGGTAACAATGTTTGGTTTAAAATGAAAATGCAACTAAAATGGCAACAATTTTGTGAACTGGGGAAAAGTCAGCATATTAAAAGGCCGACACAAAAAACATAGGGCAGTGCCAGCAACCATCTTGTGCCAGCTGATTTAAATGAATAATCTGGGACAGGCAGGATCACTGAAGCAAGGAAAAGATTGTGCAGGGAATGAAACAATGATTAGATACCAAATATGTATTTTAAATTAAAAACTGCAAGTGACACATAATTATTGATAATTACAAGAAAAACAAAATACCAAGTATTTGAATGCTCACCCGGGGCGGGGCGGGGCGGGGCGGGGGGGGGGTCAGATTGCAATTGTATATAAATTTCTTATATTTTGTGTGATGCAAAACATATGAACATAAGGTGTTATCTATTCAACAAAGTAATTGTGCTTGTGGAATGACTTCTACTCTCCCAACAGAACCTCCCTCCCCTTGTGAACCCCATTCTACTCCAGAGGTTTGGAAGGAATCCCCTAAAGCAGATTTAGAGGAGGCAAGGAGAGGGGGCAAAGTTCAGTTGCACAAATTGAAGTTGTTCCACAAGCACAATTACTTTTTTGAGGTGCAATGTTGAGAAGAGAATTTAATAAGGACTGTAGCTCAAAGAGTTAGATAGGCGCTTGACACTGTCAGGTTCACAGTCCCAAGCTGTGATGAAGGCGTTCCAGTTGGGGCCATCCTCTCCCTCCGCTCCAGCTTTGTACACATGGTTTTCTATTGGGTGACTGTACACATGGCACTCATCTCTCAAAGGGAACCATGTATGGATTCTAGGAACTGGGTATGAAGTACATGCCCCCTTTCACCAGTGTGCATCCACTTGCTGCACATCATGTGTGTGAAAAGTGATCTGTAAACACAGGTTGGTTCAGATCACCCTTGATGGATTGAGGCTAAAGTAATATTTAAAAAAGAAAGGAGAGTGAGAGGTATCTGCTTCTGATATTACACTAATGTTTTTATGGCTCAGCAAATTGGAGGCCTTTTATAATGGAAGGAAACGGTGGCAAAGACTCTTGCCAGAAAAGATCCCTCATACATAAGAGCTGGTGGTTGACACAGGCTATTGAGCTCTTACAATGGATTTGTTTGTCTTCTGGTTTTAGATGGCTTTCATTCCTCCAAATTGCTCCTTGAATAATAGAAAAAAGCAATTTGAATTTCAGTGACAGATTGGACATAACAGGTTGCAACTATTAGGTCTAATTTTACCATACTGAGATATAAAATTGCCTAAACATAAACATCGATCACTGATGCAGTAAATTAATTTGTACAGAAAAAGTAGTTTAACTGCAGTGCACATTAAACAGAGAAAATTTTCAAAATTACTGCTCTCTGAATTAATTTGTACACTTGTTTACTTGTTCAAAACACAGTGTTAACTTCCCTTTTTCTGTACCCGATCTCATTTTGAGTCATATTTTTCAAGGCTAGACAAGTCACACAATTCAGAAGATTACACGCAGATGATTTTGAACAACTAGGAAATAGGCATGACTGTAGATTCTAGTTTAGGTGGGAGCCGTATCTCAGTGGGAAGAGAAGAGCCGCTGCTCATGTGCAGGCTTAAATTAATATAAATGTATATCATTTAAACTTTTGAGGGGGCAACAGCTACAAAACGTATGGGTGACTGGTAAAAGAGCTGTGTTGAAGCAGCCAAGTGACATCTTTATTTGTGGCTGACCAAACTGATGGACTTACTGAAGAGCTCTTAAGTATTCTTTCTTTTTTCCCCAAGACAAACTTGACATTTTAATGTTTTGGTAATTATCAGTAGTAGGAGAGGAAGCATGTAATTTAAAAATGTAAGGTTATATTAGTGAAGGTTTCTGCCGAAGTGAACCTACTAAAAAAAAAATTCTGCTGCTTTACATAGCGCCTCACATTCTGCTGTACTGCTAAGAGCATTGTTACTTAGAAAATGCAATTGAGAATGAGCCATTTCCCTTCAAATCAGAAGTATTTCTGTAATGCTTTTTTCCGACCTATTAAAAAAATACTGCAGCTACTAAAGCTCTACTTTGAAGAGGAAGACTGGAAGGTGACGTGAGCAGTTTCTTAAAACCCCTTCCCCTTGTGCCCACCCAAAATTGCCCCCTGAGGCTGCTTTCAGCCCCACTGTGGAAAACTGTTTTTAACAGTGTTGGAAGGGAGAGACCTGCATATAATGACCAGTTCCACTGTTGATTCCCCCAAGAGTCAAAGATCTCATGGCTTCTGTGCACAGTGGCTTGGTCCTGTCCACACAGTAGCTATCGGGAATCCTGTTCTGTTTATGAGGCACACACGTCATACTTACAGAATCATTTTGTGTTACGTAACACCCCCGACAGCAGCCATTTTGTGACTGGTGCCCTTGGCACCTTCTCAAAATTCCAGGTGTGTCCCCAGACCCAAAAAAAGGTTGGCAACCACTGTATTACATGGTCTGTTTCCCATACATTCTGTTTTCTGATAAAGTTCTGCAAAAGAAGTGTGAGGAAGTCACTTGTGGGCATATCCTAAAGACTCAAAGCTTATAAGTACCTCTCAGTGACTCATTCCCCACCCCTCAACAGTCTTGCAAAGAAGTTCACTAATACTGCTTCTTTGCAATGAGGACCTTCAATCTGAGAGAATGATTTGCCCGAGGTGCCTCTTGTGACTGGACTTGAGTGGGATTGAGATTCTTAAGAAGGAATATGAATCCCGCTCTCCTTTCAACAGTGGAAATGAGCTTCTAATATGAGGACAGGGTTTGTGTTGAACTGTGACATCTGTAATAAAAATGGCAAATATTGCTTGCTACAGTATAATTAATTGAAAGCAACATTTTTAATTTATATAAGCCTAAATTGGTTCTCTCTCTTTTTTTAAAAAAGAATTTTCTGAACCACAGTGGAACTGGATCTGCCAGTGCTGTTCAGCTTGATAGTATCTAGTCTGCTGTTTTCAAGGGCAGTATGTAGTTTGATTCAACTACAGTTCCAATAAGTGACAGATTTTCATGTCTCTAAGGCCCTGACAAGGGCACTGCTCTCAGGAGAAGTGGCTGAAGTTCCTTGGAAGATGATTCTTTCCCTTCTCCTCTGTGCTGACACACAAAGATAATAGACAATTAACAGAGTGTATTCAAGGCATTGACAAGCCTACGGTTATCACTACCCATGGTAGATGGTTGAGATGCAAAAGGGAAGACACGGATATAAAGCCAGTTATGTGGGAAATCTGCTATAGGAATTCTGTTTTTAAATGAGTGACATATTTATGAAAATGTATATGTTAATTCAAATTTTGTCCAGTGCCAGTGGCATGGCAATTGATACAATATTAAGATACTGTACATTACTATCTCATTAATATTCAGTCTTAATTGAAAGACTGAAACACCAGTCAGTTTACTATAATAATATCTTTGTGGTAATAAAGGTTCTGGGTTATTTCACACATGTTTGTGCTTGAGCTATATTTTAAGCCTGTATAAGGACATATGAATTGCAGTGCTTCATTGCTGTTGGGGTCCACTTAGACCAGTATAATACAGTCATACCTCTGTTTAAGTACGCTTTGGTTTAAGTACTTTCAGTTTAAGTACTCCGCGGACCTGTCTGGAACGGATTAATCCACTTTCCATTACTTTCAGTGGGAAAGTTTGCATCAGGTTAAGTACGCTTCAGGTTAAGTACAGACTTCCGGAACCAATTGTGTACTTAAACCGAGGTACCACTGTATCTTAATTGGCGGCCACCTTGCATCCGTCCATGATGAACACACTCCACCTCTGCCATGGTCTGCTTCTTGCTCTCTTTCTGTGACTTGCAGCCCACTGAGGCAGTGTTTCAACCAGTGTTTTTTTTTTTAAATTAGTTTTCCAATTTACACCAAACAAACGAAAAAGGAAGAACATCAAATTCTTTTTCTTCAACTCCTTGGACTGCAAAGTTTCTTTCTTCAGTCCCTTCACAAGCTTATGGATTGTTAGCCCTGCTGCACCAAATATTATGACTGAATTTATAGGATTGACTGTGCAGATCTTTCCTATTTAGGTAGAACGTCCACTAGGAGCTGGGGCAACCGGCCAAATGGGTGGGAAAGATTTGCACGTTCAGCCTCTGCCTGCGTGGGCGTGAGATATTCACCCTTTACTTGATAGCATGGTGTCACACACTGGGAAAATAGCTTTGATGTCAGTGCGCATGTGCGTGAAAGGAGTCCTCTCCAACCTGATGTATTACAATAGTACCTCGGGTTACGAACACGATCCGTTCCGGATCGCGGTTCATAACCCGAAAAGGTCGCAAACCGAGTGCCGTTTCTGCGCATGCGCGCTGCTTCTGCGCATGCGCGGGACGCACGCACGCCGAAAACACTTCCGGGTTTATGGAGTTCGTAACCCGAAGTGTTCGCAACCCGAGCGGGTCGTAAACCGAGGTACGACTGTATACCGTATCCAAATAAACTTTTCACATGGACAAGTGAGGCTTCATGCAGCAGTGCCTTCGGGCTGTGTTGCCACCATGTACCAAGACAGGCTAGGCAGCATTGAGGTAAGGGCCTATTGGGCAGTGTGCTGCAAAGCACAAATGCTGCTGCTGCTGCTAGAAGGCTACTGCTGTGAGTCCGCCCCACTTGCCGAGTTGCTCCAGCACATAGCTTACAAAGGGAGAGAGTTATGGGGGCCTGGTGTGGTGTGCACAGCACAGAAGACGCCTGCTTCCACATTCTTCACTCTGCACCAGGATTCTCTAGTGATGATGGGATTGTGTGTCCCTTTTTGACCATGTAAATAGGGGAGAAACACATGTTTCCCGAGGTTAAAACAAACCAAAGATTAGTCTAAACTGAGAGTGGAACTGGTTAACTGATTCTCTCTACTCTAACATTCATTTGTCTGTAGCAGCCTGAACTGCCAATATAGTGTTCAGCTTCTGATAAATACTGGGTTCTCCTCAGCTGAAGAGATCAGCCTGATAAGATAAGGTGGCCTTAAAAAAGAGAGAGAGTTAGAAAGTATGTTAACTGCTTTGGCTGCTGAATACCCCCTGGTAGCCAGAGATAAGACACCTTGAGCTTCTCAGCAGATTTTAGACAGGATGTAAATGAAGCAAAAAATAATTTTATTTTTTCCCAAATCCAGTAGCTATTCTGCTGCTCACTCTTCCCCCTGCCCCCCCCAAAAAAAATCATGACAGCCAAAGGCTTAATTTACTACATTTCACATAGTGCTTCCATTCTGATCACAGGAAGCTGCTACCAGTTGTTTTAGATACAGCCTTAAACAAAGAAAAGATATCTGCATTTTTGAAGAGGCCTCTATTTCAGGCAGCTAATCGTGAGTTCCAGCAGGCTTTCCCAAATGGAATACATACGTAAGAGAAAGAAAATGTTGGCTGCAAAGCGGATTCACTTTTCCCCAGTTGCAATTAAGTCAAACCTCACCGGGAAACTTGCATGCAACTGACATTAAAAGCAAGCAGCAGATAATGCGGTTAAAGATGCAACACCAAAATACTCCCATCAGCCTCTGCTAGATCAAAATTAATTTGCATCATTACGCCTGGGAACAAATGATGTTGGGTGGTAGTCAACTAATGTTTACTCAGAGTAGGCTTATTGTAATTAATTAACATGACTTGGCTCATTGAAGAAATTGACTGTCACCCATTGCTTTCTCTCATCTGTAGTCTACAATGTTACAGGATGAAACAATCCTGCTAGTTTTGATTTTCTTATTTTGCAAGGAGCAGGGATGAATGGAGGCTTCCCTCATTGACCTGTTCTTCAGAGGTAAAAACACATGTCCTCTGAATAGCTCCTCTCTCAGGAATTACAGTAGGTTCTGTTTACAGTAGGTTCTGTTGTAGACCACCGCCGTGCCGACGTGGGGATTCAGGGCACAGTCCAACAATGGCTGCGCTCCTTTATCTCACGTCGGGGACAGAGGGTGGTGCTAGGGAGGGAGTTGTTGCCCTGGCACTCCTTGGTGTGGAGTCCCACAAGGCGTAATCCTTTCCCTGATGCTTTTAAATATCTTTATGCACCCCCTTGCCCAGATTGTCTGGAGTTTTGGGCTGGGTTGGCATCAATCTATCTGTTGATGGACGGCCGCCCTGCCTCGGCCCCGGACACACTGACCAAGTGCTTGGAAACTGTGGCTGGATGGCTACGTGGGAGCCGGTTGAAGCTAAATCCTTTGAAGACAGAGGTCCTCTGGCTGGGTCGGGATGACATGGGGTTGGGGGGCCAACTCCCTTCTCTTGCAGGGGCTCAATTAGTGCCAGCGCCCTCTGTCAAGAGTTTGGGTGTAACCTTCGACGCCTCCCTTTCCACAGAGACACAGGTTGCAGCCACAGCTAAGGTGGCGTTTTTCCATCTCCGCCGTATCAAGCAGTTGGTCCCTTACCTCTCTCGCCCTGATCTGGCCACAGTGATCCATGCGACGGTCAGTCACCTCCAGGCTTGATTATTGTAACACTCTCTATGCGGGGCTGCCCTTGAAGTTGACCCAGAAACTCCAGTGGGTGCAGAATGCCGCAGCGAGGCTCCTTATGGGGTCCTTGCCACGGGATCACATTCATCCAGTGCTTTACCAGCTGCACTGGCTCCCAGTAGAGTACAGGATCAGGTTTAAGGTGCTGGTTTTGACCTTTAAAGCCCTATGTGGCTTAGGACCCTTGAACCTACGGGACCGCCTCTCCTGGTATGCCCCGCTAAGGACCTTAAGGTCCACAAATAACAACATTCTGGAGATTCCGAGCCATAAGGTGGTTAGATTGGTCTCGACTAGGGCCAGGGCCTTTTCAGTACTAGCCCCGACTTGGTGGAACGCTCTTTCACAGGAGACCAGGGCCCTGCGGGATTTGTCATCTTTCCGCAAGACCTGCAAGACAGAGCTGTTCTGCCTGGCCTTTGGGTTGGATTCAGTCTGACCCCTGTGTTTTCCTCCCTCATGGTTTTGATTTATGGACTGCTTAAAATGAGGCTGCATTTTAAATTTTAACATTGTATTTTAATCTGTATTTTAATTAATTGTTTTCTTTTCTTTCATGTCTTATTGTAATTTTATTGGTGTTAGCCGCCCTGAGCCCGGTTTTGACTGGGGAGGGCGGGGTATAAATAAAATATTATTATTATTATTATTTATGTCACAATTTAGGATCAAATGGGGAACAGATGCTGGCTGCTGCACCCACTTCCTCCTTTTCCTGGCTAGTCTGTTGTAATGCCTAAAGTGCTAGTGTTGGCTATGGAAACCCAAGTTTAGCACCCCCCTCTAGCTGCATTCAGATAAATCCTCTAAAACTCTGGTTAGAGCAGGGGTGGGCAACACATGGCCCTTCAGATGCTGTTGGACTGCAATTCCCATCAGCCCTAGCCAGCATAGCCAGCGGTTTGAGATGATGGGAGTTGTACTCCGGCAACATCTGGAAGGCCACAGGCTCCTCATCCCTAGTTTAGAGGATCAAGAACGAAACCTTGGTTTATACCTTCCCCCTTCTCATCTGTCTTTCTTTACTTTCCTAGCAAGGGAGTTACTTAATCACTTTGTAGTTTGATCAAAGCATTGTTTGTTGTTGCATCTGACCATGGCAAACTAAGCATATACCTAGCCATTGAAACAGCAGTGCTCTCGTATGCTTGTCATTAATCTAAGAAGCGGTGGGCAAATGTTTGACAACTCGAAAGGTAACAGTAGGATATGCCTTTATTAAGGCTAGCTACAAAGTCCCAAAGAAGTGAGCAGGCTTTTTAAGCTCAACCAACACTTTTTCATTAGACTGCATGTTTGAGTGATATGAAAACAAAATAGGAATAGGAAATGAATGTTGATGGATGGGATGAAAAGGCTTTAATCTGCAGATTGCAATAGAGAACAAGCATCATTTCCTGGAGAGTGCAGAACTGGCCACTATCACATGCACCTTGATCATATCTAAGTTAGATTATTGCAGTGGGACTGCCCTTGAAGCATTTAAATTCTGTTTTGTATCATCGGCATTGGTTAACAGTATGTTAACCAATCTCATATAAAATTTTAAATAATTATCACATAGATAGATAGTTGATAGATAGTTGCCCCATAACAACGCAAAGCAAAAAACAAAACTACTTTAAAACACAGTACATATAAATCAATAAAAACTATCACAAATTAAGTTTAAAAACTGTAATACAGCTAAAACAAATCACCATGATTGGATTTATACATCAGCCTTCATTGTACTGTGATCCCAGGCAGGTTACAGTAGAAACAAAACATATTTTTTTATATGTCAGCTTATAAGACTGTTTCTGCACTATTTGAGTGCTACTAATGTCACCCCATGACCCTTCCTTACCAAAGACCAGGATGAAGATACAGGCTTTTAAACTGGCACTTAAAATTAAAGAGTCAACACCACTTGTATTTGGCATTCCGAAGCTGGGTGCCACTACCAAAATATTATCCTGGGTAATGGAACAATCTTCTTTACTCGGGGATAGTATAAGAATGGTATCCCCAGAAGATCTTAAAGCATGTGGGCATTCCTTCAGATATCTCGAATGAGGCACATACCTAATTGTAGAGTTGGAAGGGACCACGAGGCTCATCTAGGCCAACCCCCTGCAATGCTGTAATCTTTTTGCCCCAAAATGGCTTGAACCCAGGACTCTGAGATTAAGAGTCTCAGTGTTCTATTATAAATTGAAAGATAGTTTGAAGGATATACTCAATCAAAATGGATGGTGACTGTGAAATCTATACATTTTAATCATCCTTTCATCTTAATATGCTGAATAAACATAGGTGGAAAAGATGGACATTGAAATCGTTCTTTTGTTTGAACTTATAATAAAAAAGAAATCATTTATTGTCTCTTAGAGGAAGAATATCTTACAGGCAGAATATCTTATTTGATAATAGAACTTTCTGCTAGAAAAACCTACTTGGGAAAATAAGCTTATTACCTAAGCATGAAAGAAATACTTCAGACATTAGAAGGATTTTTGTTGTCAGAGTCTGGAATCTCTTTCCTCTCTTGTCACAGTGTCTAAAACAGAAAAAGCCACCAGATGCTATTGTTAATGCAGAACCCCTTTAACTTTCTCCCCAAGTAACCCAACTGTTAATGCATTTAATTGGTCCTCCCAGAGTAGTTTTGAAATATTGATACATTTTAAAAACATCTGTAAATTATAAATAATTTTTAAAGTTCACATTTCTCTTTTGAATGCCCATTACAGAGTATTAGTTTTCAAGCAGTTAAATAAGTTATGAGACAAATGAGTGAGTTTAATGTGGGGCCACTGATGTGAAAAAAATGTGGTGGTTGTATTATTAAAGTTGCAGCTTTTCCAAAACTGTTTATATTTCTATTGAGAGCAAATGGAGGAAATTGTGTAATAATGTATGATCCTCTATTGAAAATGGCTTGAGGCTTGGTAACTTATTACGGTGCCCACATTTTATTTTATTTTTAAAAAGGTACCGTATAACTATATTTCTTGCTTGGAAATCACATACCTTCTGGGACAACATAGAATTGTGTAGACTCAATGGGTTCTAAGTAAACTATAAGAATTGATAGTTGTGCGAAAAGACTGAAATGTGTGCTCTACGATTGATACACATATTGTGTATTATCTGAATATCACAGATGTTAAGCAAGTTTACATTATGTGATGTGCTGAGAAAATCATAGCCAAGTATTATATTTATTAGTATGGCCTTATGCCCAGCAAGTGCACAGTATTTTATCTCAATAATACCTGAGGTCTTTTTGATTTGGTCAGACCATCACATTTCCCTGACATGCCTTCTCGTATTTTCAGGGTAGCTTTCTAGACAATTAGTTGCACTTTGGTAATAATAAAAGGTATACCCTGCCTCGAAATCTGAAACAAACTATTACAAGCTATATGATATGTAGTAACTCTGGTGCAAAAAACTAAAAATAAAATACTATTCGACAGGAGCTGGTGTTGAGGCACCAGAGGCCTACTATCTGTCTGGTCAACTGACTTACCTTGGTTATATTTGTTAATTTCCTATTTAATATCATTTAAATTTGTGTTGGAATGTATGCCAAAAGTGTGTCCGGCTCCATGCACAGTATGCCTGCTTTTATGTTTGTGTACATGTAAATATGCAAATAAGTCTAGGGATATACTGGTGTGTCTGTTTTCATCCCACTGCTGGAATATATTGCTTTGTCAATTCTTTTTCTGTACAGTGTTTTCTTCGAAAGTAACCATTGTTGTAAATCCTGTCTCTGTTAAGGAACCTTACTAGGTTGTACTTCCACATACATCATACTGAGCCCCCTGGGCCCAAGGACAGTTATGGGCCCAAGGACAGGTCTGTCGTTACAGTTAACTAGCCCAGGTAGCAAAAATATATCAGCAAGGCCTGCAACTGGGAGGTGTCTAGCCCTCTGATGTACCATATTTTCTGTTTGATCATGTACTAATCCAGCAGCTGTAGGCTGCTTGGTGACTCCTAATTTTAGGAGAAATCAACGTGTTTCTGTGGCCTTACGACATAAAAGTGGGACTCAAGAGGTAACTGATTTGCTTTACATATGGATTCATAGGTTCTTCAAGTGGCTCCATGCACAGTAGTAGCACATATACGTAACTGGCCAGGCTGACCACTTGGTAGTAGCATCAAGAATTGTGGAGAGGCCTTCCCCCCTCACTGGTCAGCAACTTGAAGCAGGTGAAACTGTCTATGACAGGAATGGCAATCCCTCAACTGCTGTTGCTGTGGTCATGAAACAATGTCAGAGTCTTATGGCTGATAAGGCTTAAGGTGCTGAAAGCAAGTCGACACCAGCCTACTAATTCTGTTGTGGGAGATCACATGCCTCCTTTGGTGCTCTGTTATGTCTCCAAGAGGATGCTCACATCCAGCTGTAGCAATAAGTGAATGCTTTTGTCCTGGGGTAGAGTTTTGATTTCATCAGTCTTATGTATATTTCACGGCCTACAGTGTCCATAACAATATATGCATGAGACGCTAGGCTAAAGGTGAATTTCCACCCTCGTGCAGCATCATTCTGTGTGGTGTTTAGCATATTTTGTGTATCAGTACCTCCTTTGTATATAGTGAGGGGGGAAAGTATTTGATCCCCTGCTAAATTTGCCCGTTTGCCCTCTGACAAAGAAATGACCAGTCCATAATTTTAATGGTAGGTTTATTGTAGCTGTGAGAGACAAAATAACAACAGGAAAAACCCCAGAAGACAAAAGTCTGAAATTGATGTGCATTATAATGAGTGAAATAAGTGGTATCTTCACTGTGTGGAACGAGCTGAGATTAGAAGCACCTGCTGTAAGGGAGAGGTCTTACCTGTAATCCCAGCTCCTTACAGTACCTGTACAAAAGACACCTGTCGACAGAAGCAATCAATCCAGCAGATTCCAAAGTAGCCGCCATGACCAAGACCAAAGAGCTGTCCAAGGATGTCAGGGACAAGATTGTAGACATGCACAAGGCTGGACTGGGCTACAAGACTATTGCCAAGCAGTTTGGTGAGAAGGTGACAACAGTTGGTGCAATAATTTGCAAATGGAAGAAACACAAAATAACTGTCAACCTCCCTCGGTCTGAGGCTCCATGCAAGATATCATCTCGTGGAGTTGCAATGGTCAGAAGAACGGTGGTGAAGCAGCCCAGAACCATGAGGGGAACTTGTCAATGATCTCAGGGCAGCTGGGGCCGTAGTCACCATGAAAACAGTTGGTAACACACTACGCCGTGAAGGACTGAGATCTTGCAGAGCCTGCAAGGTCCCCTTGCTGAAGACAGCACATCTACAGGCCCATCTGCAGTTTGCCAATGCACATCTGAATGACCCAGAGAGAACTGGGTGAAAGTGTTGTGGTCAGATGATACCAAAATCGAACTCTTTGGCATCAACTCAAGTCGTCGTGTTTGGAGGAGGAGGAATGTTGCCTACAACCCCAAGAACACTATCCCCACCGTCAAACATGGAGGGGGACATATTATGCTTTGGGGGTGTTTTTCTGCTAAGGGGACAGGATACCTTCACCGCATCGAAGGGACAATGGACAGGACCATGTATCATCAAATCTTGGGTAAGCACCTCCTTCCCTCAGCCAGGGTATTGAAAATGGGTCGAGGATGGGTATTCCAGCATGACAATGACCCAAAACACACAGCCAAGGCAACATAGGAGTGGCTCAGGAAGAAGCACATTAAGGTCCTGGAGTGGCCTAGCCAGTCTCCAGACTTTAATCCCATCGAAAATCTGTGGAGGGATCTGAAGGTTTGAGCCTTGAAATCTTACTAACTTGGAGTGGATCTGCAAAGAGGAGTGGGACAAAATACCTCCTGAGATATGTGCAAGCCTGGTGGCCACCTACAAGAAACGTCTGACCTCTGTAATTGCCAACAAGGGTTTTGCCACCAAGTACTAAGTCATCTTTTGCAAAGATGCAAATACTTACGGTATTGAACTCATTATAATGCACATCAATCTCTGACTTTTGTCTTCTGGGTTTCTGGGGGTTTTCCTGTTGTTATTCTGTCTCTCACAGCTACAATAAACCTACCATTAAAATTATGGACTGGTCATTTCTTTGTCAGAGGGCAAACGGGCAAATTTAGCAGGGGATCAAATACTCCCCCCCTCACTGTACCTTACACAACTGTTGGTCCAGAGTCTATCTCCTATCGCTGTATTTTGTTGAGATAGGCTTTGACAACTTTTTGGCTGCTGCTTTAAATTGTGTTCTGTTGTAGCCTGATTTAATTTTTAGATTGTTACGACCTGCTCTGGGATCACAACAATGGGAAATGATGGGATCTTCCGTCTTTTAAAAAATCCTTTAGAGACTTGCTTATTTTACTAAACAGATCTGAATTTTTATTAATGAACATCCCCAAATGATGAAAATGAAAGTCCCATTTTTTATATATTTGGCAACTTTACAATATCCAAAGCTCTGATAGGAAACTAGGCCCAGCTGGAGCTGTGAGGATGGAAGGTTGCCTGTTTCCCTTCTTCACAAAACAAACGTGTTCTTTACGTTTGGCAGAATGGGGTGGGGTGAGAAGGTATCATTGTGCTGAGAGAAGATCTGCATGAAAAGGCTTGAACAACTGCCCCTTACATCACCATCCACCCAAAAGCAACCTGAAGCACAACCATATGAATGTCAGTGTAAACAGTGCTTCTTTTTTTCTTAAAAAAAGAGGTGCAGGAAATCCCAACTTTTTTTTTGACGGACAACCCTAAGTTGTTGACTGCTTTCAGGAGGACACCAAAGTTGCTGAGCTGCTTTTAGGGAGCAACCAGAAAACGTGCCTCCCTGAAAGAGCTTCTTTCGGAAGAGAATAAAAGCACCAGCTGCCAGCCCATCCAGATTCCTCTACCCAGAAAACACTCAGCCTGCCCTCAACACCAGGATAATTATGGACACAGAGAGGGTCTGCCGGAACCCTCAGGAGAGGTGCCGGAACTAAGTCTGATAGGTTGACGGTGGATTCCTGATGTCTAGTCCTGGCTTATCTAAGAGCTCCTTTGAGTCAGGAAGGATATTTTAATTCTTCCAGGAAAGTACTGATGCCTCCTTTGGAGAGAAAGCTTGCTTTATGGTTGCATACAGGTCTCACTTACAGAACACAATGCATTCCCTGGAAATTGTTTGTTAGGCGAGCGTTCACATAACGAGTCCATGATTTCCATTGCTTCCTATGGAAGCATTTCTAATCTGGGATTTGTCCAGTCCCCCTTCACCAAAAAAACACAACACCATGGTTTTTGCTTAAATGACTGCAGCCATCCAACAGAAAAGATACAAATGAAAAACTGAATTTCTGATATCTCCTGCTCCCTGCCTGATCTCTCCCCCCCTCTCCCTCCCTGCAGGGTTTCTCCCTGAAAAGGCAGTAAGGAACAAGTAAGGAAGTCATAGAATCATAGAGTTGGAAGAGACCACAAGGGCCATCCAGTCCAACCCCCTGCCAAGCAGGAACCTGAATCAGATACCTGAATCTGTGGGGTGTATAGTGATGTTTCAGCCTAATTATTTACATTCGGATAAGCGAATTTTTGCATAGTGAGCGGGACCTATGTGTAATTGGATCTAGCTGATAATGTCCTGTAAAAAAGCGATGTTTTGCCCCAATTGACCAGCTAATTGCATCATAACGAGCACGCAGCTGATTTTGTTAGGAGGTTCCACTAATTTTAACAGGGGCCTAGAGCCATTTCCATGTTCTTTACAATTTTTTTAATTGTTTTGCTTTGAGCTGATTATAGAGTGGTGTTTTCAAAAGCACTCAAGCCCCTGTTGATTTGGATCACAAGCCTGTTAAGAGCTTTGGCTATGTCAGCCAAAATAAAGGCAAATACATAGAAAAGGGAGAACAGAGCTCCTACTTTTCTGCTTGCAAAACAGTTGAGCCCAAATGTGTGTAAGTCATGCCCCTTTCTGATGCCTGGCCACGTTGTTCAGAAGCAGCTCTGTTAATTCAGTGAGCGGCACTGGGGGATAAGATCACTTTCAAGACTTCACAACTATTGAGGTTGGCACATGAGTGGCTGGCTGCTTGCACCACAGAGGTGCTTTGTGCTTTGATGCCTCCTTCATCCCACCCCTGTGGAATAACTCCTTCTGGTATTACTTCACTTTTCTGTTAGCAGAGCACTTTCCCCATAAATATGACTGAACAGGTGTTACTTTGCCACTAACTGAGTTTCCAGCTGTCTTCCTCCAACACAGACAGGGCAAAAATCTGTTGTTTGGTCCTATTAGGCAGACTAGAGTGCTCTCGAGCCCGAGACGGAGATCTTTCTTGCAGGATATGGTAGTTTTGTTGCCAGAAGATGGCCAGGAAGGCCTGGCTAGCTAACAAAGACAGTCCTTCAGCTGCTGGGTGTAGTTCCAGCTTTGCATTGCCGTTGGCAGCGGCACAGAGAGTGCTGCAGTGTGGCCAGCCAGAAAAATTAGGAAATAAGGACCTCTTTTATTTACTCAGGCTGCTGAATCATGGGCATTCCTGTCTGCTTGGAGAAAAGTCAGGCAGCTCTACTTTCCACTGGAAATCTCAAGAGTGTTTGGTACTTTCATCTCAGTGTGTTCACACACTTGTTTTAATGTGCTTTATGGAAATGGTGAAACTCAGCAAGTAAGAGCTGCTGTGGGGTGGGGGGAGCTCCCCTCGATGCACTAATGATCCATTCAAATCTGCATGTGTAAATAGACTTCATAGCCCATGCAGCTGATTTCTAGCATCTTTTCTCTCTCTTCAATTGCACAAGCTAGGCCTCGCTTTAGACGTCAGCTGGTGTGAAGTGCCTGGTTCCCAAAATTAAAAATTAACATGGACATGCTAAGTGCATCACATTGGAACACAGAATCCTTGCAGTAACACAAAAAAGGCATTTACAGTAAGTAGCACTTAGTGACTGGTAGGATTTAAAGGGAAATATGCACATGTGTATACACTCACACACAATCGTTGATTTAGAAAATGTACTTTATCTCCCTCACTCCTCAAGTCATGAAATACTCTGGGGAACGCTTCAGGGTATAGTCTGTAAAAATCCCACTGCTTCTCAAGACAAATTTAATATGTGTGTCCGTAAATGGACTTTGGATCAAAGTAGTTTGAAAACAAAAGTTGTGTATAAAAGTATATAGGTTAATATGAGTAGCATTGGCCTCCTTCAGCATGTCCTTTATGTATCTGTTTCTGCATTGCCATGGAGTTCACAGTATTCCACTGCTCAATTTTGTAAGGCATGAACTATACAGTATATTACAGGGTCTTATTCTTTTTACATCTATCTATCTATCTATCTATCTATCTATCTATCTATCTATCTATCTATCTATCTATCTATCATAGCAGCAGCCAATACTGCATTTTGATGCAGCTTCTGAAACCACTCACAAGGTTCCCAGGCTGAAAACGTTCTGCCCTCAGCTGCTTTTACCACAATTACTGAGAGGACGCTGGTATTTGTAAAAGCAACTTTTCCCCTTTTCCCCCTTTTGATGGGTGGGTGATTTTCTGTGGAAAAGCAGTGCAAGAAGTTGCCCAGGTCCCTCTTTGTTTATTACTTATTTCAACCCCTCACAAGGAATTTACAGTAAAAAAAGTTAAACCAAACAATTGTTTTAAACGGATACATTTGTGTCAGGAAGAGGCAGCAATCAAATCAATAAAAAGCTTGGTGGAATACCAAAAAAAATATGTCTTTAGGGACCACAAGCAAGCTTCATTTTGTAAAGCAGAAAAAGAAAGGTATTGAAAAGAAACATGGAACTCATCACAACATATTGGTCAGTCCTCAAAATGCAGGTCATCTTCAATCCACAAACGAGGCATATGAATTCAATGGACCTTATAGGAGGAACTTACTCCCTACCTTGATAGCAGCAACACTGTTCAGCTAGTTTCCGAAAGGCTGTTGCCTGTTTCTGCCCATATTTTAGAGTAAACATGGCTGCTACTGCACATTTCCCATGGGTTTTATGATTGCTAGTTCCATATCCTTTCTGGAGTCAGCACATCTTGCTTTGCCATTGTTTTGGCTTTGATAATGTACAGCAAAGAGATCCCTTACATTCTGTGTAATTGCACAATGGTGACATGAGGCTCCCTGGTCTGCTTCTATCTCCCTTCTGTGGAACTCTACCGTGTTTCTCATATTATAAGACATGTCTTATATTTATTTTTTCCTCAAAAAAAACACACTATGGCTTATTTTCAAGGGATGTCTTATTTTTTTCCTCCTCCTCCTGCCGTGGCCGGCATTGCTGCTGCGCCTATCACTATGTCTTATTTTCGGGGTATGGCTTATATTCCTTGAATGCTTAAAAATACTGCTATGGCTTATTTTATGGGTATGTCTTAAAATATGAGAAACAGGGTAAGCAGCCATTACTTGGTACAGAGCTGATCCTCTGTGTGGATTTCTCCCAGTCTGTTTCACCCAATTTGTATGTGCAACTTCCTTCCTCCGTGTGCCCACCCCTCCAATCTTCCCTAGGAAATTCTTGTTAATTTCTGTTCATACCAAATGGGAAATCTTACCAGGTATCAATGCAGCAAGAGATCCCTTTACAGTGTAGAAAATGTAGAATTTCACTTTTAAAATGGAGTTGCAATAATTAGCTCTCTGCAGTCTTAATATTGTTTTAAATGAGATATCCTTTTAACACTAGGGGTTATTATTCCACTGAATCATTTTGGGCCTGATTCATGAGAATAAGTCAGTGCTGCTTCTGAAGTTCATTGATCTTCATTTTGGAGGGGGGGTGTCTTATGTTAAAGTTGAAAGAACCTTAGAAGGAAGCAAAGGGAGCTAGTTTTTTAAAAAAAGGAAAGGAAAGTATACCAATAAACAAAATAAGTTTGAGGAGAACAGTTATAGGTAAAGTAACTGTAATAGTAATAGTAATAGGTAAAGTGATCAGGCACTAGCTACAAAAGGAAAGTGATTTTAATACAATAGAGTCTTGGCAGTAGTGCAATGTTCCAAACACTCACCAATCTACAAATATTGCTTTTGGTGTTTAAAACAAAGACCAGAATATCCCTTAAAGTTTCAACAAAATGAAGCAGTTGCATTTGAAGCTCCAGCTGCTTGATGTTGATCAGTGCTCCTCACAGAACATGAATCATTTTCCTTGAAATGGTTTTCTTGTGCCCCTTTAAGGACAGTAGACTTGATGAGAAAGAGAGTGTTTTGGTGGGTGGGGTGTTCTTGGAAGGGCTGGGGACATGGAAAGAATGCTCAGGACTTGATTCTTCAGGGAGCCAAGCCATATGTCTGGAGGTTTCCCCCCCCCCTCCCTTCCTGGCTGAGCACTTCAGGAGGGGAGGGGAAGCTGGTCAGATCATGCCCTGAGGAGCTGTAATCCATCAGGCAGGAAATATTTCAAGACAGCCCTTTCCCCTAAAGGAACCCAAAGGAAAAGAACTGCCAAGGGGTGAGGGTGTTGTGGGATAGACAAAGGGGTGGTAATTATGGACTTTCCTGAGGTCCAAAATTCTGTCAAAGGGGGGGGGGTGTCTCTGTAGATTGTGTGTGTGAGAGAGATGTGCATTATGTGCACACATTTGCACATTCTAACACGTACATTAAGGGACGCAGGTGGCGCTGTGGGTTAAACCACAGAGCCTAGGGCTTGCTGATCAGAAGGTCGGCGGTTCGAATGCCTGCGACGGGGTGAGCTCCCGTTGCTTGGTCCCAGCTCCTGCCAACCTAGCAGTTCGAAAGCACATCAAAGTGCAAGTAGATAAATAGGGACCGCTCCGGCGGGAAGGTAAACGGCGTTTCCGTGTGCTGCTCTGGCTTGCCAGAAGCGACTTTGTCATACTGGCCACATGACCTGGAAGCTGTACGCCGGCTCCCTCGGCCAATAATGCGAGATGAGCGCCGCCACCCCAGAGTTGGTCACGACTGGACCTAATGGTCAGGGGTCCCTTTACCTTTACCTTTAATGCGTACATTAGGATTTGTCAGGTGAAATTATGAGATAATGTAAAAGTTATATTGGTAAAGTTACATCTGAAGTTTTGTAATATGTGCAATGTGATGTTCCTCTTTGACATTTTGTTGGAAGCTCTCCATGGCCACTCCCACCTCTAAGACCATGGGTTAGCAAACTAAGGCCCAGGGGCCAGATGCGGCCCAATCACCTTCTAAATCTGGCCCACAGACGGTCCAGGAATCAGCGTGTTTTTACATGAGTAGAATGTGTCCTTTTATTTAAAATGCAACTCTGGGTTATTTGTGGGGCATAGAAATTTGTTCTTTTTTTAATTCAAATTATAGTCTGCCTCCCCACAAGGTCTGAGGGACAGTGGACCAGCCCCCTGCTGAAAAGGTTTGCTGACCCCTGTCTAAGATCATTTCTCCTGATACAGTACATTGCTTTCCGTGCCTCTCCCTTCTCTAGCTCGGGCATCCTGCACTGACTCCCTCAAACATACCTGCTTTTTCTACCTTGCTGCCCTTTGTGCTTGAAAACACCTCACAGAACACAACTTCACATCCTTCAAATCACTCTTTAAAAACTATGTTTTGCATGTGCTATTACAAGCATTGCAACTTGCCAGATGGGATGACCTCCCCCCCAATCTTTTCCCTCAACATGTTGTTCTGGGGATTCTCCCAAGCCCATTTTAGAGGGTGCAAGGGACACACAGGGTGTGGGGAGGAGAATCCTGCCCTAAGTGTGTGATCAAGCCTAAGTTTGTGTAAAGGAAGCAACTAACTTTTGCAGGCCAAGGACTTGTCCCTTTGTATCCTGTGAAGCATCATGCACATTGAAGCTGCTGTATGATATTTAGAGAAGGTATTGCCCTAATGAATGTAGCCTACTTACTGTAAAATATTTTGTCTAGAAGATGGGACAGCTGAAGTCAAATCTGACTTCTGTGCTTCTTCCCATATCGGTAGGCTGCCTTATCCGCAAGATGCTCCCTGTGTGGTAACCCATTTAATTTTTAATCTTTTTGGATCATGGAGCAGTTTGAGGATCCTGACAGGAATCGGGCATAGCTTGTGGAAAGCCTCTGAGTAATAAAGAAGAGGACACAAACCTGTCCACTGTTCAGCTTGCACTTAAAAGCATTGTTGCAATGGGCAAGGATCCAGGAATGGTATTGGTTGTTTTCTTAGGGTTAGGTGGTAGCTGTCTGGCATTGATAGTGAGATGGTGTTGTTATCGGTTTCGAAATGCAGGAAAAGGACAAATCCTCTTCTGTTTCCTGTGGATAAGCATAAAGTTCACAATCTGGTGAAATCTTGTTACTTTAAAGAAAGCAGACTTGAAATGTTTTTCTGTAAGCCAATTGTGGCTTTTATGTTGTATGATAAATAATTTGGCTTTTAGAGACTGTAGGTATTAAGGAATTTTGAATTTATTTATTTATTGGCACACATTTAATATGATTTCTCCAAGGGTGATTATTCAGGGTTTTTGTTTTTAAAACTGACTTGGTATTGCAAGAAATATTATTACCTATAATATAAATAAATAAATAAATAAATAGGTTTTGTTTAATACTTCAAATGTCAGGTGTTTCGTTTGCTGGATCAGTGTTTTAAACACTAAAATGAATGGTTCCGTTAAGAGACAATACACTAGGAATTTTTCCTGTGCATATCCTTTTGAGATTAATGGGTAGTTTCTTACATAGCTCTCATTCACTTCAATGTATATGAATAAGAGAACTTTGTGCTAGTTTGTACTCTAAATAACTAGAAACAAATCATTTGACAGAATAAACAGTTGTACACGAATGGAACTGAAATCAGCATAAATTTATGTTAATATACAGTATAACGATACAAGTATTTTGAGTTAACTAATTTTTGACTCTAGCAGTGAAACACTTCTTCTTAGAGTATTTTCTGTCATGAGTGATTTGTAGACATTATCCATCTAAAAATGAAATTGACAAATTGGTTTCTATAGGTTTCAGCCTAAAACCCAGAAATGAAGTAGTATAATAGCTAAGTCATTTTAGTTACTACTTGGCGTATGTTCTTGTTTGTCTTTTCATTGTTACTCATAAATCTTTCAGCTTTTACCATAATAATTTGTCATTTGTTCCTGTTTCCAGTTTTTTTTTGCAAGTTGCTTTGTCTATGATCACCTAAATGTTCAGGCTCTGTTTTACTAAGGAAGTTCCGCCGGTAAAGTTTTTTTTGCAAAGAGGAAGAAATGGTGGGCAACCTCTTGAACTTTAGAAGAAGATAATACACGGTTCGAATCTAGCTTTTGTGAAGTTCACTCCTTTCACTTAACCCTGGCTGACTCAATATAAACCTAATACAAAGTCACATGTTATTACATAGCTGCCAAGTTTTCGCTTTTCTCACGAGGAAGCCTCTTCAGCATAAGGGAAAATCCCTGTAAAAAAGGGATAACTTGGCAGCTATGGTTATTAGCCATGTATTTATCTTGGTGCTGGTTAGTAGCTGCTAAATTATCTGAGTTCAAGTGGGAAACTGCAACAAAGTAGTAAGAGGGTGTCACCAGCTCCCAACAGCCATGTTTCTGAAGATATTTTTTTCATTGTGTTTTATGCTTTCTTCTTTAATTCTTGTACCTGGGCACCAAAATTCCTAATAACCCATTAAACTATGTTCTTTTCAGGACCAAGTTTAATACAAAAGCGAGAAAGTTGAATTACTCTGTTTTTATTAAATATTAGGCATGCGGGTGACTCTTAATTCTAAAATGATTTTCTAATACTTTTTCCATGGTTGGCACTTCGAGTTGTTCCCGTAGTATACAAATCATTTTATGGTGGATACAAAAGACACATTAAGTATATTAAAATCTGCATTTTAATAAAGATGTCAATGCATAATATGCATCAAGCAACCACAAATGATAAAAGCAATAAAAGGATAATGCGGGAACAGACCGATTTCATGGCTTTTTCCTAGTTTACCATCTGATTTGAATTAGTATATTATAGAAGATGGGTGCGGGTGCAGAAGGCAGTCTGCCGATGTTGTACAATTTCATGTGCATTTCAATACATTTCTGATCAAATGTATATATTCATGACAAGTACCGTCTGAAGAGGAAGCCCTTAACCGTTTGTTTCTCTTACCTCCCTTTTTTCAGATGGAGTAGACATTGAGGATGACCCTTCCTGCTCATGGCCAGCTTCTTCACCTTCAAGCAAAGATCAGACTTCCCCAAGCCATGGAGACGGCTGTGATTTTGGCGAAGACGAAGGTGTTCCTGGACTGCCCTACCCCTGCCAGTTTTGCGACAAGTCGTTCAGCCGCCTCAGCTATTTGAAGCACCACGAGCAAAGTCACAGCGACAAGCTCCCTTTCAAGTGCACGTATTGCAGCCGCCTTTTCAAACACAAGCGGAGCAGAGATCGCCACATCAAACTCCACACGGGGGATAAGAAATACCACTGCAGTGAGTGCGATGCAGCGTTTTCGAGAAGCGATCACCTTAAAATCCACCTAAAGACTCATACCTCTAACAAGCCATATAAGTGTGCCATTTGCCGGCGTGGGTTCCTCTCCTCTAGTTCGCTTCATGGTCACATGCAAGTCCACGAGAGGAACAAAGATGGTTCTCAGTCTGGCCGGATGGAGGACTGGAAAATGAAGGACACTCAGAAGTGCAGTCAATGTGAAGAAGGTTTTGATTTCCCCGAAGACCTTCAGAAGCACATAGCAGAATGCCACCCGGAGTGTTCCCCGAATGAAGACAGAGCTGCTCTTCAGTGCGTTTACTGCCACGAACTCTTTGTAGAGGAAAGTTCCCTTGTAAACCACATGGAGCAGGCTCACAATGGAGCGGAAAAGAAACACATGTGCAGTATTTGCTCAGAGAACTTCCATAGTGTCGAAGAGCTATATAGCCACATGGATAGCCACCAGCAGCCCGAATCATGCAACCATAGCAACAGCCCCTCTTTAGTGACTGTTGGCTATACCTCAGTGTCTAGCACTACACCAGATTCAAACCTCTCAGTGGATAGTTCAACTATGGTTGAAACAGCTCCCCCCATAACAAAAGGCCGTGGAAGAAAACGGGCAGCCCAACAGGTGACAGATATCACGGGGCCTTCAAGCAAGCAAGCCAAGGTTACCTACAGCTGCATATACTGCAGCAAGCAATTGTTTTCGAGCCTTGCAGTGCTCCAGATACACCTGAAAACTATGCATTTAGATAAACCCGAACAGGCCCATATTTGCCAGTATTGTTTAGAAGTATTACCTTCGCTTTACAATCTGAACGAGCATCTTAAACAAATACACGAAGGCCCAGATCCTGCGCTGATTGTTTCGACCATGCCTGCTATGATCTACCAGTGCAACTTCTGCTCGGATGTTTTCAATGACCTCAACACTCTTCAGGAACACATTAGATGTAATCACGGATTTGCAAATCCAGTTGCTAAGGACAGTAATGCGTTCTTTTGTCCCCATTGTTACATGGGATTTCTTACCGATTCTTCTTTGGAAGAGCATATTAGACAAGTCCATTGTGATCTCAGTAGTTCCCGTTTTGGTTCTCCTGTGCTGGGAACCCCCAAGGACCCAGTTGTGGAAGTATATTCTTGTTCTTATTGTACAAATTCCCCAATATTTAATAGTGTTCTTAAACTGAATAAACATATAAAGGAAAATCACAAGAACATTCCGTTAGCGCTAAACTACATTCATAATGGAAAGAAATCTAGAGCCATGAGCCCCTTATCTCCAGTGACTATAGAGCAGGCTTCTTTAAAGATGATGCAAGCTGTTGGTGGTGCCCCTCCACGCTCTACTGGAGAATACATTTGCAATCAGTGTGGTGCTAAGTACACTTCCTTGGATGGTTTCCAGACTCACTTAAAAACACACCTTGACACTGTCCTACCCAAACTGACTTGTCCTCAGTGCAACAAGGAGTTTCCAAACCAAGAGTCCCTGCTGAAGCACGTGACCATCCACTTCATGATCACCTCCACTTACTACATCTGTGAAAGTTGTGACAAGCAGTTTACTTCAGTGGATGACTTGCAGAAGCACTTGCTTGACATGCATACCTTCGTGTTTTTCCGCTGCACTTTGTGCCAAGAAGTGTTTGATTCAAAGGTCTCCATTCAGCTTCACCTGGCCGTGAAGCACAGCAACGAAAAGAAGGTGTACAGGTGCACCTCCTGCAACTGGGATTTCCGCAACGAGACGGACTTGCAGCTCCATGTCAAACACAACCATCTCGAGAACCAAGGAAAAGTGCACAAGTGTATCTTTTGTGGCGAGTCTTTTGGTACCGAGGTGGAGCTGCAGTGCCACATCACAACACACAGCAAAAAGTACAACTGCAAGTTTTGCAGCAAAGCATTTCATGCCATCATACTGCTGGAGAAACACTTGAGGGAAAAGCACTGCGTCTTTGAAACAAAAACCCCTAATTGTGGAACCAATGGAGCATCTGAGCCAGTTCAGAAAGAAGAAGTAGAGCTACAGACCTTGCTGACAAATAGCCAGGAGTCACACAATAGCCATGATGGCAGTGAAGAAGACGTTGATACATCTGAGCCAATGTACGGATGTGATATTTGCGGGGCGGCCTATACAATGGAGTCTCTCCTGCAAAACCACCAGCTGCGAGATCACAACATCCGACCTGGGGAAAGTGCCATAATTAAGAAAAAGGCAGAACTGATTAAAGGGAACTACAAGTGCAATGTGTGCTCTCGGACGTTCTTTTCAGAAAACGGACTCCGTGAACACATGCAGACACATTTGGGTCCGGTGAAACACTATATGTGCCCAATATGCGGTGAGCGGTTTCCGTCTCTTCTGACTCTTACAGAACATAAAGTCACACATAGTAAGAGCCTAGATACAGGGAACTGCAGAATTTGCAAAATGCCTCTTCAGAGCGAGGAAGAGTTTTTGGAGCATTGCCAGATGCACCCTGATTTGCGAAACTCCTTGACAGGATTCCGTTGTGTGGTATGTATGCAAACAGTGACTTCCACTTTGGAGCTGAAGATCCATGGGACATTTCACATGCAGAAGACGAGCAGCACTTCGGCAGTGCAGGCCACAGGGCGAGTGCAGCATCTCCAGAAGCTGTACAAATGTGCTTCTTGCCTGAAGGAATTCCGTTCAAAACAGGACTTGGTGAAACTTGACATCAATGGCCTGCCATATGGTCTGTGTGCTGCCTGCGTTAATCTCAGCAAAAGTGGCAGTCCAAGCGTCAACATCCCTTCCAGCAGTAATAGGCAAGGCATGGGCCAGAATGAGAACTTGAGTTCCGCAGAGAACAAAAGCAAAGCAGGAGGGTTGAAGACTCGTTGTTCAAGTTGCAATGTTAAATTTGAATCGGAAAGTGAACTTCAAAACCACATCCAGTCAGTCCATAGAGAGCTCATTCCAGACAGCAATAGTACACATCTGAAAACACCACAAGTATCACCAATGCCCAGAATCAGTCCATCTCAATCTGAAGAGGTAATTCTCTTTCTTTGCTTAAAAGCAGACCTTTGATTTATTTAAAAAATGCATAGTATCATTTTTTATTTTTTATTTTGCTAGTTATTTGCCAGGATATGCTTAGCCGGAATGTGTGGTGTATCTCCCATAGCCATTAGCTAGCTAGCAATTACTTGCTTCTTGATAAGCCTTGTGTTTTGGCTTGAATGATGCAGAGTAGGACTAATTCCAGTCTCCCTAGGATATTGTCTTCTTTATCACTGAAGAGAATAATCTTCATGCCAGCACAACTGAGAGCTGGAATCTTAGCTGAGGTTCATTTCGAGTTGGAATCCCTAGTTCTGAGTTATGCTTACGGCACAGAGTGTTAATGACACAAAAGTAAACTACATCAAGCCAAAGCGTTGGCATGCAGAGCGCTGTTTTTGAAAATATTTGTGAGCAACAGAGCAGGAGGGCTATTTTTGTAAATTATGTTGTTGACATTAATTTTCCCCTGTCTTGCTCTACTTTGATTAAAAAGAAACGCCACAGTGTAAC
Source organism: Zootoca vivipara (assembly GCF_963506605.1). Classification (NCBI taxonomy): domain Eukaryota; kingdom Metazoa; phylum Chordata; class Lepidosauria; order Squamata; family Lacertidae; genus Zootoca; species Zootoca vivipara. The sequence continues at coordinate 44,030,103 of NC_083283.1, forward strand.
ACCTACTTTTGCTAAAGGGCAAATTAGTCTTTTCACTGCAATTTAATTTTTATTTCTGTGTGTGCATGTTTGACAGAATATCAAGCCAGGCATCAGATGATTAACATTTCTTGCAGAATAATCTGTAACATAAAATTGTACAAATGTGAGTGTCCCATGGGGCATTAACAAGATCACACTCTTATTCCAGATTAATTAATTTGCAGTAAATGCTATGGCCTTGTTCTATTATCATAATCACTAACACGAATTAGAATTGCCAAAGGGGGCATTCCCAAGCACACTTAAATGTACATTAGTTATCCCTTGACTTGCTTTAGTTTCCATTTTGTTTACACAAGGGGAAGAAAACATATTGCCCATGGCCTGCATCCAGGCACTTTAAGTCTTGTTCCCCTATCCTCCTACCACACCCATGCATACCTATTCGCCTGAAAGCCTGATATGTAGATTGTGACTATGTAGAAACTAAGCATAGCCAGGGGGGAAAGTTGTGGTAGTCCAAATGTGTCGCAGCAACCCAGTGTCTATGCTTAGTCTACGTCATTTGATTTCCTTTAAGGAAACGGGTAGTTTTGATCCTGCTCATCCAAACCTTATTTCCAGAGCCCTTTATAATCTGTTGATCCTTGATACAGATTAATTAGGTGTTCTCAAAGACATGAGCATGAATTGAGATGCCTCTGAATTACTTGAAGAATGGGACTGTGCTTGTGTCATGCTTGTGAGCATCTCATTTATAAGGTAAGGTAAAGGTAAAGGACCTTTCGACGGCTTACCTTTACCTGCATCTCATATGTATCTGGCCACTGGATTAGGTAGGCTATTAGTCTGATCCTTCCGATTTCTTACATTCTTTTAATTTTTCTACTGCAAGTCTGCATAGATGCTCATTAGAAAATTGGGGAAAGTATTCCCTTTTATACTCTCAGTCCTTCTTGATTGCCAGAGAAAAAGGGACCTATGTTCGGCGGCATTGTGAACAGCCCATGCCATAGCGCTTGCAGGATGCCAGCGGATCAGAAAAAAAGAGCTATCCTGCTCTTGTACACTTCACAGCACCCCGATCTTTAGAAAACAGCATAAGTTTATGAGATAAGTGTATGATCTGGCAGGGCATAAAAGCTCTGAAATATATAAATAAAATTATTTACCTTCTACTGCCTGAACATCAAGTTGTTGTTAAAGGCACACCAATAGGGCCAGTAAAATATTGGCAACCATTGCAGGAAATGTCAGACAAATAAAAAGCATTATCTTTCCTTATGGCCTTAGGCGTGGGCATTAGATTTCAAGCACTTCAAAGGAACCTGCAAATTAAACATGAAACGGATTGCTTTTGAATGGTTGTTGGATTGGAAGTGGCTAAATGTATGAAACATGTAACTCCTTTCCTCATATCGCTGATAAGTTGGGCATGGGGATATGCCCATATACTTGATATTTCTGCTGCTGCCACTCATCCATATTTGCGTTAACACCTGCTGGGATAAGCAAATACTGTAGCAATCCCATAACAAGTTTATTGAATACCAGTAGTCTCTCTCTCCAAATGAAGGCAATAGAAAACTAATGTCTCCCTCTGGTTCCATCGCAAAAATTGATAAGCATAGAAACAATAACATATGATATGCTGATTTGTGCTGTGTTAGCTTTATTATCCTTTCTCAAGTTGGCCAATATATTCTAAGGTTTAGAAAAGTCTTTGCTTTCCCCAGACCCACTAAAAACACAGCAAAGTGTATAAAGAATTAGTGAATTTTGAGAACCTTGAAGTTGCCAGAAGCTGTCCAGAAAAGGCAATTGGCAGTTTTAAGAGCCTATAGATTACAGGGAAGAGGGAAGACACTTAGTGATGATGATTTCACATTTTTCTTCTTGGAGAGTGGAAGGATATTTTCAGTTTGTTCCAGCTTTTACTTAGCTAATATTTTGCATATGTAAGTGTTAGGCAAAGGGCCTAATAATCACACTTGGGACTGCATGAACTGAAACACTTTATTCAGATCATGGGATTTCATGGTATTGCTCTACTTGGCCCTGATTAGGGCTCAGCTGGAATATCGTGTCCACCTTCAGGTCATCACAATTTGAAACACACATAAGTGGAGCAAGGTCTCAAAAAAATATATGAAGGGGGAAAATGGTAAGATTCGAAATGCAGGGCTTCGAGGGACACACTGAAGTGGGCTTGAATGGATAGTCTAGAGCACTTAGGGACATGAGAGGCATCTTCCAAGGATTCTAAAGGGCCACCATAAAGGAAAACAACCAGGGAGAGAAAGGGCACAGTTGTTTCATTCACTGCAATGGAGATATAGGGCACAGGTGAAGGAGAAGGATAGCTCCTAAATACTTTTGGAATAAATTAATTTAAATATTGGAATCACCACCTCCAACAGTTGGGGCATTGTTTCTAATAGGAGACTGGCAAGGTATCTGTTGAGGGCAACTTGGGACTCAGCTACATTGGCAAAGAAAAAGTGCTTTATATGCATTGTTTATGAATTCTGACACTGTGACACCAGATGGTGCTGTGGAGTTCCGTTTTTGCCAACCTGATTTCTCATACAAAGTTTAACTGAAACGCTTTGTTGATGTGTCTAGATCCAGCCTCTGTAATTGGATAACGCTTACAGTGGGATTGTTAGCAAAGTCTTATAAAAACAGACATAATAAAAAAGCACCTCTGTCTTCACTTTGTTCATCATGCATAAAAGGGGCCTACCTGAGAAGCTGAGAACCAGTGATTATTGCTAGCTGAAATGGAAGTGATGCAGTTCTAAAAAGTGACAGCATGGGATTCAATTAACACGTGCTTTATACAACTTTTGAATGATAAAAAAACCCTGCTTCTGGTCTAAATGTTATCTTACATTTAAAACACTGAGCTGGTTTGTGTGATACATTAAGCCAAACCTTAGCTCCGCAAGATCATGCAAAGATTTGCTCTTGTAGGGGTGCCAACTTGAATAAAATGGGGGGGGGGCTGGTAAGCTGCGCCCCACATAATCAATCATATGACATAGCAACACACACACCATTTGAATGGCAATGCCCTATAACTTGGGGCGGGGCCCTCAAATATTTTCTTGGGGGAACCATGTCTCCTTTATTGGCTCCTATGGCTCTTTGCTACAGCTTGCTATCAATGAGAGGAGTGCTTAACCACCAGTCCTGGTTAGGATGATACACATATCCAAACCTTGGCTTGTCTTGGCTTAGCGCAGCATCAAAAAGTACCAGTGGGGAGGATAGCTGCTGCAAGATCCTCTCTGGGAGCTTGAACATTTGCACAGCCTCACTAAACTAAGGTTTGGCTTAGCATGCCACCTAACCCAGGCCATTGTCACGCTTCGGTTTTTTAAAGCTCAGTTTGTGTGCAGTGCTAAATCAAACTGTGGCATAGCACAAGTTTGTGAGCATCTGGGCTCCCGGAGAGGAGATCAAGGCCAGTTTGCTGTTCTGGTCCTGCTGTACTGCTGTAACCTAAGCCATGGTTTGGCTTAGCATGTCATCTGAACCCAGGCTCGTGGTTTCTCTGTTTAGGGAAGCTTTTAGTCTTTAAGAAATTAGTGTATTTTAATACTTCTGTTGGAAGCCGCCCAGAGTGGCTGGGGAAACCCAACTAGATGGGCGGGGTATAAATAATATATTATCATTATCATTATCATTATCATTATCATTATCATTATCATTATTATTCCCCTCCAGACAAACTATGAGCTGCAAACTGAGAACAAACCTTGGTTGCAACTCGTGGTTTGAAGCAAGGCAACATACTGAGCCAAACCATGGCTTAGCTCACAGCAGCATGACTGAAGGAGGACCAAAATGGCCTTCATGCGTTCATGCTTAAACGTGGCTTGCAAATAATTAACTTTAAAAAATTTAAATCAAGAATTGCAGCAGTTTTCACTTTATCCCTTAGTTCTGGTCCTGTGACCGGTAGGCAGCAGGAGGGATGCATTGCTTTTCCAGCTTCCCAGCACTATATTTTGCTGCTGTTTAGCAAGAGGAGGAGGAGCAGGGAGTGTCACACAGTGTGGGCCACTACTGCCTATAACTCTGCTCTTTGTTTGAACAGCACAAAAAGCCAGTTGTAATCGTATGGGGGCAAAAGTTCTTACCAACCTTCCTTGTTGCTCTTCTTATTTAAAGAATGATGTTTATCACTGCTTCCAGAGCTAAGTGGTTTTTTCCCCCATTCAGATGCTGAGAGTGAAATAGAGGGGGATCCTTAAAGGTGGCAGTGGGGACAAAAGGTGGCAGGCTTATTTATCAAAATAAATCACATTGTTTTCAGAGGTGAAATGGAGACACTGGATGTCAGTAGGGTTTTTTAAGGTGATGCAGATTTATAAAATTTTAAAGAGCCCTACATGTTGCCCCAGAATCCTGAGAGCATTTACAAAATTTGCGAGAGGCATAAGTGTTGAAGGAGTATTCTCCAGTGAGCACTTGCAAACTGTTACTTTTATTGGACACAGCTGTTGCTGATTGTGGGTAGAAAAAGTGGTTGGTCGCTTGAATGCTATCTCATTGTCTTATAGCATTGCTTGTTGGACTTTTTTATTATTAGCATAACAGCTGTGGTTGGGAGGGGAGTGAATGAGTATCACAGGTACAAAATATCACAGTGAACATCAGCATTCTACATTTGTTATAGCCAGGAGTGCAAAAAAAAATTTAATTTTTTTTTGCAAAACTTAGGAGCCAGACAGAGTTGTCTAGGAGTCGGTTTCAAGGGCTTAAGACATGAATGCATTGTTGAAAGAAAGTATCCCGTCCTTCCTTGTGTATTCGGCTCTTGTGTCCCATCACCCAGGCATTATAGAGGTATGAGCACACCTAGGACCCCTTGGCTGTTGGCATGTGGGCATGTTTAGGCAGTAGAAAGGGCCTTTTCACTTTTCTTTTCTTTTCTTTTGTGTTGTGCCCTTTTTGCTTTGTATCTCTCTTTCTGCGTGTCAGGCAGTGAGCCAGCAAAAATTCAGATAGAGTATGTGAAGTTAACTCTCCAAGGAGAAACATAGCTTGCTCAGGGGAGCCATGCCTAATGAGCACAGCAAGTCTTCTCAGTAGCTCTTGCTCCTATAAGGAAGTTGTTGAGGCTGAAGACACCCTCTTTCCCACAGCTGCCCAAGCAATCTGAGACTATGCCAACGTGCCTGTCTCTGCTGCTGCTGCTTCATACCACTTCTGGTCTTGGGAGAGACGGAGGGAGGGGAGCTTGTTATACTGATGGACCAAATCTAGCTCAGTGTTGTCTACACTGACTGATAACAGGAATCCTGCTAACTGGGAGACATTCCTAGTCCTAGCTGGGACTCAATCTGGGATCTTTTGCATACAAAACAGATGCTCTACCACTGAGCAATGGAGCCTGCAAAAGGGCACTTACTTGTATTTAGCTGAGCACACATAGGTGCAGCACAAGATTGGAGCATCAAGGGAGTGAGGCCAGTGGTGCAAACTATGCTGGGACATGGCCAGTTCTCCCTTACTCATGCATATATTGTATGCATGAATAATGTGTGCCTAGTGCCTCTGGTTTCACCATAAAAGCCTTGTAAAGAAATGCAGAGTAGGAAAGAGGGCTTCATAGTTGTGGAGAGTGTTTTATCTCACTCAAAATCGAATTAAAATTTTGTTCCCAAGTGGACAATTTATTTTACCAGAGATATAAGACATTTTTGAGAACTGGAAATAAGGGAGAAGAGCTTAATGAAGAAGGCATACCAGGGAATTTCCTGTTTGCACTCAGCAGTTGCAGTAGAAATTTGGGACAAAGTTTCTTTAAACAATAGACCCATGTTTTTAAAGAAGCATTGCCATTACAAAGTGGAACCCATGCAAAGATATATTGTGTGAAAACCATAATAATGCTAAATAAAGCATCCCCCCAACTTGCTGCTTGATCTTTGGGCCTTGTGCCAGAAAAGTAGTGCTAAGGAGGGACCATGGCTTAATGCAGAGCTTCTCAGTCTTTCTGTTCTCATGCAGCCACTTGAGATGTCTTAAAATTACTGACACCCACCAGTCACAAAAAATGGTGGCCGATGGAGGTGGAGTTTGATAGAATTGATTGGCAATAACAGTCACCCTGGTGCCCAGTCCCAATCCCTTTCTATATTCATGCCTATGGGCAGCTCTCTCTTCTAGCCTTGGACACTGAAAAATAGCTTCTTCTTGCAATCCAGAGAGCAAGATAGTTCTTCCTACTAATACAGGGATAGCCAGGACAGTTCTTTCTAAATCAGAAGTAGCCAACATAGTGCTTTCCAGATCTTTTTGGATTCAAAGCAGTGGCAGCTGGTAGGGCCTAGACTTGGTGAGGGCAGCCTGTGACCAAGGAGGTCCTGTAGGTTGGGCAAAGCTGTTCTCATTTTATTCCCACCCTCCTCCCTTGCAAAGATGTGGACACAAAAGCATTGCAGTTGTGTAAGTGCTCAGTGCCTAACTCAACTGAAAAGTGTCTAACTTTGGTTTAGGGGGGTTCCCTGCTATCTCAATTTCTAGCTTGGGTCTATGTCACAGTAACTATATATTTGTCAGAAATAATCCCCACCAAATTCCATGAGGATGTCCCCTAGATAAGACTGGAGTTTGAATTGGTTGGTGGAAGGTGCCACACAGAACTATTAACAAGGTCCCACCACTAAACTTTCAGCCCAATGGAAAATGATTACAGCCCATCACCACCTTATTTACTTCTATGGTTTTTTGCCAGAATGTGGAGGGATATTAAATAGACTAGATTGTAGGAGACCAGGGTTAAAATCACCACTCATCTATGAAACTCCCTAGACCACCTTGAGCTATTCACTGTCAGTCTATGTCTCAGCGTAGTGAGGATAAAATATGGAAGAGGAGAGCCATAAACTCCATGAAAAGAAACCAGTCTCATTTGTTTTAATTGGTTTGACAAACAATAGCTTGTTAAGGGAAGGTAGCAACATGAACAAGCCAGTTTTCTTGGTTTTGGTGTCTACTCTGCTCTGAAAGAAGCCCTTTTGAATTTAATGGTGCTTACTCTCATGTAAGGGACGCGGGTGGCGCTGTGGGTTAAACCACAGAGCCTAGGGCTTGCCGATCAGAAGGTCGGCGGTTCGAATCCCCGCAACAGGGTGAGCTCCCGTTGTTCGGTCCCAGCTTCTGGCAACCTAGCAGTTCGAAAGCACGTCAAAGTGCAAATAGATAAATAGGTATCGCTCCGGCAGGAAGGTAAACTGTGTTTCCGTGTGCTGCTCTGGTTCACCAGAAGCGGCTTAGTAATGCTGGCCACATGACCTGGATGGAAGCTGTACGCTGGCTCCCTCAGCCAATACAGCGAGATGAGCGCCGCAACCCCAGAGTCGGTCACAACTGGACCTAATGGTCTGGGGTCCCTTTACCTTTACTCTCACGTAGGCAGGATTAATTTATTAACTGCATTTATGTGACCTCTCATAACAGTTCTCTGAGCTTCTCCCAAAGCAAAGCAAAACAGTTAAAACTGGATGCGCTATCACTATGCATACCTAGGATTAGTATATTAGACAAAAGGAAGCTCTTAAATAGGTACGTTCTTGCTTTGGAAACTGAAGAGTTATTGTCAGGTTAAGGGATAGCTAATGTTAAGGTAGGCATTTAGGTGAGCATGAGGATTAGTCAGAAAATTACATGTTTTAAAAGCTTGGTTTAAACAGTAGGAGAAGCTCCTAGAGAGGCTAATCAGAATTTAATAGAGGAACACCTAGAAAGTTAAGATCTAATGAAAGATAAAGGGCACAGTTCCTCTAAAGTGAGATCATGCCTAGAAATGTTGATTGAATGAATATTTTTACAAAGTTTATTTGCAAGCATTGAAAGAGGGTGCAACACGCACACAGTTTCCTTGGATTTGAAAAAGCTGTGGAGACAATACAAAAGAAAATATTAATATGCAATATAAGTACTTAACAGCATTAAACTCCTTATAAAAACATTTATTTTGAAGACACAAGATTTGCAGAATTTAACCGGGAAGGATTAATATTTTCTCTCACAAGACCGCATTCGGAGGGAAGAAAAAAGAATTAAGAATGAGTAGAAGAATAAATGGGTTATAAAGAAATATAGATAAAATAGTTTTGAACAAAAGCGATAGATGTTCAGATGTCTTTTGATATTTTCTTTTGAACACTCATGTGGAATATTGGAGGGTATGTTTCTATATTCTTTACTATTTCCTTCATTTCAGCATGATTTGAACTTTTAGTCCCATACCAGTACTGTCAAACCTAAGTGTGGACCTGGACAGGTTTTAAATGCATAGGGGACAATTCGGCATAAAGTTAAGTACTTTAAATACTTCCTAATGGGTTGAGGACGTTCTTAGCTCTCTAACATTGAAATTGATGGGATTAAAAAGTACCTAACTTCAGCTCAATAGTGTACACATGATTTTACTGAAGTTTTCAAAAAGACTGGTTAATTCCTAATAAGGGTAGCTTCCACATGACCTGTTTATTGAGCGTTCATCCTGATTTCTTTGCACAAGGTTTCATTGTGCAATCTGAATTTGCTGCTATGCAATTGAATCCCAATGCTAAAGTAGAGAATCAAGAGATTGGAATGCTAAAGTAGGGAATCAAGAGATAAAAGGAACAACTGGCAAGTTTGGCCTGGGAGTTCAAAATGAAGCAGGGCAAAGGCTAATAGAGTTCTGTCAAGAGAACAAGCTTGTCATCACAAACACTCTCTTCCAACAACACAAGAGACGACTCTACACATGGATATCACCAAATGGGCAGCATCGAAATTAGATTGATTATATTCTCTGCAGCCAAAGATGGAGAAGCTCTATACAGTCAGCAAAAACAAGACCTGGAGCTGACTGTAACTCAGATCATCAGCTTCTTATAGCAAAATTCCAGCTTAAACTGAAGAAAGTAGGAAAAACCACTGGGCCAGTAAGATACAATCTGAATCAAATCCCTTATGAATACACAGTGGAAGTGAGGAACAGGTTTAAGGATTTAGATTTGGTGGACAGAGTGCCTGAAGAACTATGGATGGAGGCTCGTAACATTATACAGGAGGCAGCAACGAAAACCATCCCAAGGAAAAGGAAATGCAAGAAGGCAAAATGGCTGTCCAACGAGGCCTTACGAATAGCGGAGGAGAGGAGGCAAGCAAAATGCAAGGGAGATAGGGAAAGATACAGGAAACTGAATGCAGATTTCCAAAAAACAGCAAGGAGAGATAAGAGGGTCTTCTTAAATGAGCAATGCAAAGAAATAGAGGAAAACAATAGAATGGGGAAAACCAGAGATCTGTTCAAGAAAATTGGAGATATGAAAGGAACATTTCGTACAAAGATTACCATAATCAAGGACAAAAGTGGTAAGGACCTAACAGAAGCAGAAGACATCAAGAAGAGGTGGCAAGAATACACAGAGGAATTATACCAGAAAGATATGGAGGTCTCGTACACCCCAGGTAGTGTGGTTGCTGACCTTGAGCCAGACATCTTGGAGAGTGAAGTCAAATGGGCCTTAGAAAGCACTGCTAATAACAAAGCCAGTGGAAGTGATGATATTCCAGCTGAACTATTTAAAATTTTAAAAGATGATGCTGTTAAGGTGCTACACCCAATATGCCAGCAAGTTTGGAAAACTCAGCAATGGCCAGAGGATTGGAGAAGATCAGTCTACATCCCAATTCCAAAGAAGGGCAGTGCCAAAGAATGCTCCAACTACCGCACAATTGCGCTCATTTCACACGCTAGCAAGGTTATGCTTAAAATTCTACAAGGCAGGCTTAGGCAGTATGTGGACCGAGAACTCCCAGAAGTGCAAGCTGGATTTCGAAAGGGCAGAGGAACTAGAGACCAAATAGCAAACATGCGCTGGATTATGGAGAAAGCTAGAGAGTTCCAGAAAAACGTCTACTTCTGCTTCATTGACTATGCAAAAGCCTTTGACTGTGTCGACCACAGCAAACTATGGCAAGTTCTTAAAGAAATGGGAGTGCCTGATCACCTCATCTGTCTCCTGAGAAATCTCTATGTGGGACAAGAAGCTACAGTTAGAACTGGATATGGAACAACTGAGTGGTTCAAAATTGGGAAAGGAGTACGACAAGGTTGTATATTGTCTCCCTGCTTATTTAACTTATATGCAGAATTCATCATGCGAAAGGCTGGACTAGATGAATCCCAAGCAGGAATTAAGATTGCCGGAAGAAATATCAACAACCTCAGATATGCAGATGACACAACCTTGATGGCAGAAAGCGAGGAGGAATTAAAGAACCTTTTAATGAGGGTGAAAGAGGAGAGCGCAAAATATGGTCTGAAGCTCAACATCAAAAAAACCAAGATCATGGCCACTGGTCCCATCACCTCCTGGCAAATAGAAGGGGAAGAAATGGAGGCAGTGAGAGATTTTACTTTCTTGGGCTCCTTGATCACTGCAGATGGTGACAGCAGTCACGAAATTAAAAGACGCCTGCTTCTTGGGAGAAAAGCAATGACAAACCTAGACAGCATCTTCAAAAGCAGAGACATCACCTTGCCGACAAAGGTCCGTATAGTTAAAGCTATGGTTTTCCCAGTAGTGATGTATGGAAGTGAGAGCTGGACCATAAAGAAGGCTGATCGCCGAAGAATTGATGCTTTTGAATTATGGTGCTGGAGGAGACTCTTGAGAGTCCCATGGACTGCTAGAAGATCAAACCTATCAATTCTTAAGGAAATCAGCCCTGAGTGCTCCCTGGAAGGACAGATCGTGAAGCTGAGGCTCCAATACTTTGGCCACCTCATGAGAAGAGAAGAATCCTTGGAAAAGACCCTGATGTTGGGAAAGATTGAGGGCACTAGGAGAAGGGGACGACAGAGGACAAGATGGTTGGACAGTGTTCTCAAAGCTACGAACATGAGTTTGACCAAACTGCGGGAGGCAGTGCAAGACAGGAGTGCCTGGCGTGCTATGGTCCATGGGGTCACGAAGAGTCGGACACGACTAAACGACTAAACAACAACAATTGAATCCCTATTGCAAAATTGCAACAGTCTGGAGGAACACTTCCGAAAAAATTTATTAGGAGGTCGGCCCCAAGGATGGGATTGTATGGGGAGCATGTTCTAGCTGGAGAGTGGTGGCAGTGCTCTAGTGAAGAACGGGCAAACAAGCTGTGTGCTGGTGGTCTGGTGGCACAGAGGATGGAACTGGTTTCCTCCCTCAGTGGCAAGTTCACCAAACCGGAGGGAAAGCTGGGAGTTCTTATATTAGACCACAGCACTGAATTGGCCTTCTAACATCACCTAACTTTTCAGGTCAGGAATATTATGAGCTGTTTTATGAACTGCTATAATTCAGTCATTGGCTACCATCCCCAGTGGTCCAAGGAGTTAGCATCACAGTTGTATTTAAGGGGGAGAAAAACCTTTATGTAGTTTTCTATATGAAATTTTAGGCTTGAGCCACATACCACCGCATTCAGTGAGGAAATCCCATGGGCTGTTACGGATCTATGCCAATCTCTTACTTGAGCTCCATAATAGTTTATAAGTTTACAATTAATTTTGGAAGGAGAATTGTAGTCACAGTGTTTGAATTGGGGTTTTTTATCTCCAACATACAGAGTAAAGGCAAACTGCATACTTCTTTGGCAAATTTTGAATGAAGGATTGAGATGTGCATCATTAATTAGTAATACTTGTTTATAAGCCTAAACAAAGATATCACACTGTTACACACTTCGCACTTCCTCAAATAGTGAGAATTTCCAGGGGCAGTGCTACAGGGTTTAATTTCGTTTGAATGAGAGCACTGGAGACTTATGATGTCTTTGCAATATCTGTTCATTTACAAATATACAAGCGGAGCATATTAGAAGCAAACTGACACTCCCTCAGCAGGCAAGAATTCCACTAACCCCACATCTGATTCTCAGAGAGAGTGCTTGCAACCCAGGGGCGATTCACTTTCAGCCAACTCACTGCTCTCTGTTTGATTCTCTCTCAGTTCACTCTGCACACACCTTTCCTTCCCCCTCACACAAATGCCCCTACAGAGACCTGCTGTCAAGCCCCATCTCCTACAGATAAATTGCTCATTCAGGAAAAAAAATATCTCATGACCACTAGCTTCTGCTGATGAAACGCCAGCTTAACGGCCCCTGACTATTGGCAGGCAAGCAGCTTTACAAAGTGGTCTTCTGGCTTCCACACCAAAGCTAACTTTATTGCTTTCAAAAGAAACTGCCTGGGATCTTGATGCCGTTGCTTCACCCTATATTGTAGTTCTCATTCTAGCTATATAGTATTCCTGATCAGGGCCTCTGTCCATGTGACAGCACAGATTCAGGTTGCTGAAGAGCTTCCTGGTTTTTCCTCTACTCATATTTTTCCACGTTGCCCTTTAAACCAACACATTTTTCTTAATGTACCTGCCAGATTTCTTTCATCCATGAGATACCTGCCAACCTTCACACCCCAAATAATATTCCTTTTCCAAAGCCGTCACTAAGCAAGAACACTCCCTGTTCCGCTGCTTTGTGATCATGTTTGGTGAAAAGTGGTCTATGAATCTTGGAAGTAAATAAACACTAAAATTTGCACTTAATAAAAATATTAATATATATTGCCTTAAGATTTGACCTCTTTCCTTTCTTCAACACGAGTTAGGTAGCACCACTGCATGGAGAGACTAGCAGCAAAATGAAAAGAAAACTACCATTGCAGTAGCCAACACCCACTTCTTTTAGAGACTGATCTGACAGGCATTCAAATGAGAAGTGTACTGCTGATTTCAGAAGAAGTCAATCCTTTGCTGCTTTGTTAAAAGAAACAAAATGATGGAAATAAGAATGCTGTGTTTGCTTCTGCAAGGTTCGAATATGACAGCATTTTTGATCATTTAAAAATCTTAAGTTCGTCGACACAAGTCTAGTTAAGTATATTGCTGACTTAATAAAAGTTGATAGTAACATTTTAGAAGCTCTTTGGAATCTAAAAAGAACTAGTGTTTGATCTAGCAGCAGAGACAAAAGCAGTCTCTTGTTTTATGATAAAAGAAGACGTCTGTGTTGATCTTAAAGTATGTCAGATCATTCTGAAGAGGCTAGTAAGAGCTGTGTTGTTGTTGTTTTTGTCAAGTGAGATTTTCCTTGCTATCATTAAGCTTCAAATAAAGTGGGGGGGGGGGAAGCTTTGTACGTTGTGTCATTGTATTCATCCGTCATAATTTCTGTTGACAATTCTCGACATGCACTATGTTTTACTGTTCTAACGAGAGAAAAGACCAGCCATTAAGTCTACGTTTCTTTGTTTTTCAATAAAGTCACATATCAGGAGTAATGCTGGGGTATGCTAATAAGCCATATATAATGTTAGGCACCTGGGAGCAAGAAATATTTTCTAACTAGTTCTAAAGGGAAATAATGTTAAAAAAGGGAGAGTGATTGTTATTTACGCAATGTGTGCTGGCCTGCATGTCAGCATCAAAAACATCTTTTAAGGAACTTGGCACAATAAATCTCTCAGCCTTGATGGTTGTTATTTAAAAGTCTATTGTAGATGCAATTTTCCTACCTGGCATGTTCTGTTTTGGAGTCCCAGGTACCCGAAATACATTTTTCCTCATCTTGACATGTCTTATGTAGGGATGATGGTGGAATTTGCTACAAGCAGATCCAAGCATCAAACTGATCCATAGTCCACTTTCCTACTCTTTGTGAAGTAGGCTTGCTTGTAGTGACTTTCTGCTGATTTCCTGTTTACAATTAACAAAATAATTATATGACAACATTTTTCCACTAAGCTTCAGCTACCATCATCAGCGGCAACATCTGATCTTACCTGTCTGCTAAAAGGGTACTGCTGAAATGTGTATTCACATTTACTTCTGTAATTGATTCACTGTTCAAGTGACTATTTTAGCCATTAACAACCATTAACATTCATTGTTTTATCGTTAACCCAGTTCTCATTTTTTTTGGTTCCATGTGATTTTGCCAAACTCGCAATGAAAGCACAGTCATTGTCTGACGTCTTAATGTGAAAAGCCTGCGAAAGTCAATAAGGGAAAACATTTTGGGGAGAGAATAGAGCTAGGTACCAGGCCCTCTCCTCTCCCCAAATGCTCCCAGGGGCTCTTGTGTGGCCCTAGCCCCTTGGCAGGGGTTCGGACAAGAGCATGGCGAGCCCCTGGATTCCTTTAACGGAATACCCTTGCAGGAGCCGCATTGGAGGGGCAGGCATAGCCAACCATACCCCCTCCACCAACCAAATTTAACCAGTGCCTAACCACAACCTTACATTTTGCTACGCACTGGGCAAAAAACCAAATGGCACTGGCCAATCACCCAAATGGAAAAATTCCTACCAGGCCTCTGCTCCAAAGCAGACGACCCCATGACAGGCATAGCAAGGTCAACACAAACAGCCCTAAATATAGGGAGGGTGGGAGGGTGATCCGATGCATGCAACGAAAAGAGGCAGCTCAACGCTGCGCGCAGGGAATAAATAGCCCCTTGGCCGTCAGTCGCAAATTGCAACTTCAACATCAAATTCTCCCCAATTACCAAGAGGTGCCCAATAAGATTTGTGGCCACCCAAACTAACCCGCCCAGCAACAGGGGGATGTCTTGTTTTTCCCCACCACAACACATGCTCTCCATGAAGGAGAACACGCTTAAACCTGAAGCAAGATGCATACTTCAGTGGGCTCACTGAGTTTTCAACCAGCCCCCAGATTGTCATAAAAGAACGTAAACAATAACATTATTTTTGATAACCTAAGAACTGGATCAGGAATGGTTAAAAATGGCAAAGTGAGAACTGAAGTGAATTGGTACTGGTGATGAATCTCTTGAATTGTAATCTGCACCGGCATCAAGTAATAGACTACATCCCTACAAGTGCCACCTTAAAGAGTAAATAAATGGTTCCCATCCATCGCCAAATTAAATTAAAGCTGGGTTTATTCTAAGGCACCAGTCCATCTAAAGTTATTTCTAGCTAAGTATTTGCCACTTGAAGCAAATGATATGAACTATTAAAGTAGTGTAATGGTTTTTATAAACATACATACATTTTTGTAGAAAATACTCCGCAGAAACAATTTTCAAAATTTAGTTCATCTGTAGTTGATATTTCAAAAATATTCATTTGGGTTTAAGATGGAATATATTTCTATATTAAAAGCAAAATTAATAACTGTCTTTCACAAAGGGTAGCCTAGATTTGATCTCGACAGACCACTTTCTTCACAAAGGGCAGCCTAGATTTGATCTCGACAGACCACTTTCTCTATATGACGTCAATATTATGTAGTTTTCATAAACTACAGTACTAACAATTACAGTTGTTGTAAATGAGCAAGTATGCAATTGAAAAATTTAGAAATATGAAGTTAATGGGGTTTATGTGCTTTGGCAAATGGAAGTTGGTGGATCTTGATATTTACTTGCAATTCTCAAGATTTTTGGAGGCCCAGCCGGAAATGTCAGATGTTTGTGTCCCAGGGCTTATAAATGTCCTTCACTGGTAAATGATAGAAATGAGGATGAGATTTAGACATTTACGATGGAAATGAAGATGACATTTAGACATTTATTGAAGGCACTGAGTTAGCTTTGAGATTTACTGGTAAATGTAATTTTCTGAGATTTCCCTTTGGGATTTTTATGGGAATACTATAAATTACTCAGATATTGCACATTTCAGGTATTAAGGTTCTAGTTTTATAATCTTTGACTTGAACAGGAATGTGTTGCAGTAACTGTCATAAGCTCTGTGGTTGTTGACGTTTACCAGTAATTCTTAAAACTAGACACAAGGTCAGAAGTAATGCCAGATCATAGTTTGGCGCTATGCGGATGAAAGTGGCAGGACCGTGCACTGATTTAAGATCAGCAAGTTATGTCTCTTCAGTTTTAGTGTCAGGTACATAGCTTAAACCAGTGTGGTGTAGTGATTTGAGTGTTAGTCTGGGACTTAGGAGACCAGAATTCCAGTCCCCACTCAGCCACGGAGCTCTCTTTCTATGAAGAATATGCCATTGAATTGCACACAGCATTTACAGATTACAAAGACGGTTTCTTCCACTCAACCTGTGCCCTAAACAAGCATACACCCCCTCTTTGGGAAAGATGGTGAACTAATATTCAAATGAAATGCACTACAGTAAGAACGCATACATAAAAAGAAGTTACATGTCCCCTGTTAGCTGTTTGACTAGCAGCCATGTAAGGCTGGCAACAGCCACCGGGGGTCCTGACATTTGCTGGTCGGCTGGACATGCATTGTACTAATATAATGTCCTTCAAGGCTCCATCAGTCAGAGCAATCTAAGAGCAGGGTTGTGGATATTTGACACATTTTGTGCATCTTACTGCAGCGTAGGAGCTGTGGTGTTGGAAAATGGTTTGGGGGCTTCCCAGTCGAAAAGAAATTGGCCATATTGAGATCGATCCTAATTCCCCCAGGAGGTATGGAAATCCTAGATAAGAAGCAGAACAAAACACACATTAACCCGGGCAGTCATGTGACATTGGATGAATATAATTTACCAATCCATATCTCATAACACTGTGCAATGACCACTTGGTAAGCTGGTCATCTGGATTCGTTCTGCAGAGTATTAAGGAGAAACTTTCTCCATTTGTCTTGATGTATGATCAAGTGCAGAAATGTGCTATGGGTTCTTTAATATTTGGGAAACCAATCCTTGTTACCAGCTGAATGTAAGAGACCACTGGCAACAGAACAACTTCTAAGCATTTCGAAATCTAGCATGTCAGCTTGACTGAATCTTCACTGGTGTGCTAGTTTTCTTTGTGCGGATACCTTTTTAGATAGAAAAGCCTTTGCAAAATTGTATCCCCTTCTCTCTTTTCTAATGATGCATAAGTAGACATCCAACTGCAGTGGATGTGACTTATGTCTAGTGAGCTATAAGACCGGCAAAACAGGAGAAATGGGGGAGATATGGTGTCTGATTTTATACTAATATTTAGTAAGTCCACATTTTTAGCTTGCTCATTTTTTTTCATAATTGTTATGAGAATTAGTTTATGTGCCTGCTTGCTTAATTAATACTTTCCATTGTTGTTTCCTCTAGAAGAAGACCTATCAGTGCATCAAGTGCCAGATGGTTTTCTACAATGAGTGGGATATCCAGGTTCATGTTGCAAATCACATGATTGGTGAGTGAAGTATTAAATCTTGTTGATGATAGATAGACTCTCCTAGCTGTATTCTCATTGCCTGTAAATTTAAACAGAGTTAAGGAGAAATTAATTGTGCAACCGTCAATGATTTACCCAGGTGTGATAGATTTTTTTTAAAAAAAGAATATTATTAGGCCTAATAAAGCATTAGCATGTTTTATTTTCTGCAAGGGCTAGTTTAGACTTCTGCAGAGATTCATATACTACTGCCAGTCAAAACACAGGTGATTAACAAATTAAACTTCTAATCATTTTTGCATTATTGAAAACAACTAACAGGAATGGTTAATGAACTGGTTGTTAGCTTTCCACAGAGTTTTAGACAGGTTTTAATTTCAGAAGTTATTATGCTAATGACACTACCGAGTGCTGCTCAAGCACCTTGGTACCAACATCAGAATTTGTGAGTTTTGTCATGATGAAGCCTAAATAATTCAAATGGCCATAAAACAGGGATATACATAGTATTTAAAAGCTTGAAAGCAACCCAGAATGGGTTCATACAAAATGAAATAATATATTTAATTGAGTCAAAGCTCAAGCACTGTTATTGATAGTATTTAGAGTCTACAGTCACCATTTCTAATGGTAATTTGCTTTTATAATATGGCTGAAGTTAGGAAATACCATATGAAACACTGAGCATTTTCTTTGAATCATCATATTTTGCCATTATTTGCTTATTCCCCCGGGTTATATTTATAATGTTTTTAATTTGGTTACCACTTAGTAATAACACTAAGCGTTTTGCAAGCCAATTAAATTTATCAAGCACATCTTTTGCCTGCTAATAAAACAATATTGCCTTTTGTTACTGCCTATTTCTAAGAAATTCCTTTGGCAAAGAGCAGACATTAGAATCATTGACTTTGTACTGCTACAGTATTTGTTTCAATGTTTTAGAAATATTGGAACTTCTTGCAGAGAGATTCATATCAGCATACAGCTCTATAGATGCATGTTCATTTATTCAAAACCTATTTCCTTTGAGCTGTTGTACAAAAGTTACTTAATTTCTGGCTTGATATTCTAAACTATTTTTTACACATGTTCTCATGTAATTTTGTCAGATTTATTAAAGGTTGTTGGTTAATTTAATATGCTTCTTCTCCAGCTGTTGTAGTTTATTTATTTATTTATTTATTTAAAAAAACCGTTGGCTTCATCCTAAACAAGCTTACTAGAGAGTAAATCATATTGAAGCCAAATTATCTTAGAAACCTTAGAATCATACTGTCAATACATAAAAGTAAAATTCAGTAAAACAAAGTTTTCAGGAGTTAAATGTGAGCTTTAATTTTTTTAATGAATGTTCTGAAGTCAAAATAGAATTAGTGAGTCACATTATGTCTGTATCTGTTAAAAAACAATTGCACTGGCAATATAAGCGAGTTATGGTCAAAGGAATTTAGTGTTTGTGCAAGAAAGTCCAAATGACATGGTGATAAAAAAGTTAATAATAAAGTAACCAACTAAATTATACTCAGAATAAAGCCACTTAAATTAATGGACCTGTTAGTACCGGTAGGATCCTTAAGTAGGATGTGTACTGGATATAAGCTACCGTAACTTTCAGTTTACTTCTCTTCAATGCGCCTCCAAGTCAGAGGCTTGAGGTGGCCTACTTCACCTTTGCTAAAGTTAGGACCCACTCAGATTGGCCCACGTGACCCAGTAGCAGGAATCACTGCTGCTGTATTATCAAGAATTTCATTCCTGGATAAGGCCTAACAGGGCTGTGAACACTTCTTATGCAGCATGATTGTCAGGGACAATCCTGTCCCGCTCAGTGTTTTCTTCCCAAAATTCCACACAATGGAAGGCAAGAAGCTTCAGAAAATCCTGCAAAGGAGCAATGCAACGCGCAGAGTTTAGTAGAAATGATTTTGTAGGTAATTGCAATTCCAGATTTAAAAGAATGAGCAGGATGGAGGAGATGAATAATGTAGTAGTAGAACTGAGCCTACCAGATGTTGCTGCAGCAATGGCTCACTCTCAACTGATTTTTTCCCCCGTTATTGATGGCAAGCTGACCATTCGGTAGTTATCTGGGTCTTCTCCCCCATCCCTTTTTGAAGATGGGGACAACATTTGCCTACCTTCAGTCTGCAGGGGCCTCATCTGTTCTCCAAGAATTCTCAAAGATTATAGACAGAGGCTCTGAGATTACATCCACAAGTTCCTTTAGCACCCTTAGGTGTAGCTAATCAGGCCCTGGATATTTGATTCATTTAAAGTAGCTGGGTGTTCCCTTACTACTTCTTTTCCTATCTTGGGCTGCAGCTCCCTCTTTCCATCGTTCATTCTGTTATTACCAGGTTGAGCTGTGCTTTCCTTTTGGCTGAAGACCGAGGCAAAGTAGGTGTTGAACAGCTCCACTGTCACCCAATAGCATTTCTCCGTCTTCTCCAGGTAGAGGACCTACTACTTGTTCTTCTTCCTCTTGCTTCAAACATAGCCAAATAAACCTTTTAAAATTACTTATAACCTCTCTTACGAATTTGATAACATTCTGAGCTTTGGCCTTCACGACCTTCTCCCTGCAACTGATGGCTACTCATGAACAGTGTTAAATTAGTGTCCCATAGTTCCCTGCATGCAGCAGCAGGCTGTAGCACAGAATTAAAAGCATTAGTTTGGTACACGTGGCTGGTACTGGATTTGGGAGTGAAATAAAGTGTAATCAGTTTAGCTCAAAAAGACTAGGAAACATTGTTCTGTGGCATTGCTTCCTGAAATGTACCAGAGCAATAAGGAGCAGAAGTCATTTTGCCAGTCATTGCGCTTATACATAGTAATTTTCAGGGGATGATTTAGAAAACTTCACTTGGAATGAAAATAGTACTAATTTATAGCTGAAAATAGTTAGAATTTATAGCTGAAAATAGTTTGTTGGGAGCTGCAAAAACACACAGAGACAACTCTTCCCATTTCTTCAGCTGGATCTCAATGTTTTAATGAGGTATTCAGCAAGCAACAGATAAAGAACATTTGACAATGAGAAGTTTGTCACTTCTTTGTGTGGACAAGAGATTATTCTGGAATGTAAGGCAGTCTCGTAGGGTATGTTTACTTCCCACCCACTTTTCACCTGCCTATAATCATTTGATAGAGAACGATGTTTTCTTCTATAGCAGGTAAAGCTAGACCAGGCCAGATTGCAATGTGACTTAAAAGAGGGTAAATCAGAATTGAGTGAACATTGGAAGTTGCTTCTGTTGTTATAAATTTTGTTCATAGGAGTCACTCCCATTGTAACTTCAGGAGAATTTGTGCCTATGTGCTTGAAATTGGTGTGCTAAGGTACTTTTAGGATTCTTGCCATAGCCAGATCTGATGTGAGTAGACATAGTTAAAATGTTTTTTCCAGCAGTAAGGATTTTCATTGCAAGTTGTGAAAACAAAAAATGCTAATGTTGAAATTGGCCCCACATACCTTATAGTCTTAAAAGTTTGATAACATAGAATGGGAAAGAGGTGCTTTCCCCTGCCTGATTGTCATGCATTATACTGCTTCATGCCATAACCATAGTGGGCTTGCTATAAAAACATTCCAGAAAGCAGGGGGGGGGGAGATTCTATCACACAAAGTACAGTGTGATTTGCAGAACATGCTTTGATAATATGTATTTACTGTAAGTAATGCTGGATGTCAGTGTTTGATATGCATTCCTGATTAAAAACACCCATATTGCATCTTGAGTAAGAAGGATGTGGAAGAATTAACAATCTGTAATAGTTCTATTTTGGAGAGTGTATGAAAACCTGAATACAGGATAATGAGTTTTTAGTGATTTTACATGCTAGGACTCGTTCCACATGGTACTATTTTTTATTTTTATTTTTGCTCTGTGCCACCATTACCTTTCCACCCCCACCACTGGCTCTTCTTTCCTTACATTATTTTACATTTCCGGGATGTTACCAAGATTACACTAGAATTAAAAGAGTGCTGCCAACAGGTCTATCCCTAAACATTAACTAATGAAAAAGAGGGATATGTGTGATTTAATATGTATGACACACAATATTGTCATATAAATAAAGGTAAATGAAAACACAACGGACAAATCCATATATTGTTTCTGGGACCAGGGAGTCTATAAATGTTATTTTAGCACATTAACTGATAATAGAGTTTATATCAACAAACGAGAAAGAAAAAGCCAACGGCTTACATCCAACGTTGCCATTCTGCTTCCTCAAGGGAACTTCCTCCTCCTCTCCTCACCCCTGCAGAATGTCCTGCAGCCCTCTGGAGCTGCATTGAGGATGCATGGTGAGAAGAAACGAAGGGGGAACCCAAAGTCTCTGGTTAAAAAATTGCCGTCCTAATTATTGAGTGAGCTGCTGACATATCACACCCATGTAGAGTTGAGAGTTTCTAGACTTCTGGCTTTTGTTTGTTTGTTTGTTTATCTTTCCACTATTTCTCTAAACTATGCTTTTGTAATGTGGTTTGTATCATCTCCTTCAAGGACCTCGGATCAGAGGCTTTGCCTGACAACCACCTTCTAGGCTGCCTAATGCTAAGTCCAAAGAGCTTTTCTTCAGCTAAGCAGAGTTTTGAACCTTGGTCTCCCACATCCAGAATATGTGATCTAGTCACTCTGTTACACTGACTCTTAAGTACAGCATATTAATGAGCATTCTGTTTAGTCAGGGCAATGTAACATGTCAGCACAAATGGTCTACAGGGTAGATGGGGAATGTGAGCTTATCGCTTCAGAGGGGTGCAGAGAGGTTGAACAGAAGACTGACTTTAATATAATTTACAACAAACCAGGTAGAAGAACCTTCTGGAGAACCTTTCAAAAAAGACTGTTATAATAGCAGACCTCGCACCAGCTATCTTACTGGGTGGGCACTGGTTGAGGGCGCCCAGGGCTCAGAAGACTGCGCATCATCAGAACCTGCCTATAACGCCACTTACCACTGTCCCCTTATATTGGCAGTGGGTGGGCAGCAGTACAGCTGGACAGGACCCAAGTTCAGGTCCATCTGCAATGGCCACCTGCTGTTTTAAGTTACTCAAATTGTAATGCTTCAGCCGAAAGATATTTGAAATCAACAGTGTTGATATTTCAAAATAAGAAGTGGTATAAATAAGAGAATTAGAGTGATTTAGTGGTTAGAGTGTCAGAGTAGGACCTGGAAGACCCAAGTTTCAAGTCCCTACTCGGCCACTGGGTGACCCTGGGCCAGTCACTGAGACTCAGCCTAACATACTACACAGGGTTGTTGGGATTAAACAAGATGAGGGAGAACCATGTGTGCTCACTGGAGAAAAAAGTGGGATATAAATGCAATCACCAATTGTATACATTATCTACATTAATGAATTATGTGTCTTTGCATTTTGGATGAATGAAGGTGGTGAAGAGCCTTCACATCTAGCGGGCCAAGATTGGCTTACATTTAAAATGGCACCTCTGTCCACCAGCTGTTAAAATGCTCCCTGGAGGCCCGGCAGTGATGTTGCTGCCACTGCAGTGTCAATGGCAGCAGAAGCTAAAAAATAAAAAATGAAATGCAACAGCATTGTAGTATTCAGGTTGCCTGTGTTGGGGACCCATCAGCAGCACCATGTCAAAGGCCCTGCATCTAAAAGGAAGAAAGAGCACATTCTGCATTGTGTCATAATATATAGAAGAGTGCAGTGGCATAACAAAAATGCAGAGGCATAACAAACTTTCGTTCAGATTCCTTTTTCTTTATGGTTTAACTTTTGATCTTCCTCCACTACACTGCAACTCATGTAAGCAACTTGTTCTCCAGTTCCCACATGGGCAAAAAAACGAGACTTACAATCCAGGGAACAAACATAATGTTTCCCTTTCCAAGCTCAGAGAAATAAGAGAAGACAGGTAAAGGACAGCATGGCTGCCTTGAGGACACTTATTTTGGAATGGTAGAATTGGAACCAGGAGAGAATGCAAATAATGCTAATTTCCAACATTCAGGAGATAAAATAGCCAACTTATCAAACGATCACTAAAGAAATTGTTCAGGAAAGGGCTGAGAATCATGGTGAAGGTGTTCATGGAAAAACATTTATGCCTTCCTCAGTTTGGGCTCTTACCAAGGAAGCACAGGCTCCAAGCGACTGGAGGCCCATAGTTCAACTCCATCTCAGTCTTGTACTCATTGGGTGGCCTTAGGCAACATATTTCCGCCAGCCTCTGCACCTCTCCCAATGTCTGTAACATGGGGTTATAATGCTGCCCTTCTGTAAAGATTTAATTTAACGTTTACTGTGATAATGTATGGGAAACCCTTTGAGAACTTGGGAGAAAGTGCTATGCACAAATAAAAAATCTACAATTAAGCTGTAGCATTTGGATTTTAATGTGAAGTCAGTGCTGCTTAATCACTTTAAATCCAAGTGCATTATCTTCCCAGCATACTGTGAACTGCTTTATTCTTTCAAACAAGATAGGCAATATTTTTCATTGGCAGAAATGTGGCTGGTGGAAGAATTATTTCAGTGTGTGTGTGTGTGTGTGTGTGTGTGTGTGTGTGTGTGTGTTCATTTAAAATATTTAGCCCAATCTACTCAGGATGGTGTATAATAAACAATTTAAAACCATCACAAATGTTTAATAATTACAATCATACAATAAAGCAAAATAACGTAAAACAGATTATTAGAGCAACAGCCTCTAAGACACAGCCAACTACATCTTAGTACCCAGTCTAGACTCTAACATCTTGTAAATGCCTGAATGATTTCAGCTGGCATTAGAAGCAAAACGACATCAAAAAGCAAAAAATGAAAATGCAGTATCTTGTCTGTTGGCCAGTGGTTCTCACACTTTCCCCCATGTACCACTTGAACGTTGCTGAGGCCCTTGGCAGACCACTGCCAGTTGTAGCATTTGAAATGCATCACTCTGGATGCTGTATGATTTTAATTATATTTTATATATTGTGTTGTATTGCATTGTATTACAAAGTCCATTGATTTCAGTGCGTCTGCTCTCAATATGACTTAGTTCAATGGAACCCTTAAACTTCTTCTGTTATGCGGAACTCCAAATTAGCCTGTATTTTCCCCGTGCAGCTTATGCAAATTTGATTTGCACCCATGTTCCATTGATTTATATGATTTGAAGACTATTCCATGTTCTACGACTCAAGTTACTTCAAAACAGAAATAAGCATATTTAAATCAATATTTACTCCATATAATTTTTCAAAGTGAAATGCTACAATACTGCTTATCTAAGGTCATTTTAATGTAAGAATGCTGTAGTTCTGCAGTAATCTTACCATGTCCTGAATTTTCAGTTAGCACACTCCTATTTGTTCAATTTTGCTGGTGGTTCCAAGCTAGCGTTATTTATCTATTTGTGCAGAAAGTTTGTTATTTTTTTCTTTTAAAAAAGATGTATCATATAAGTGAGAGTTCGGGCATAGGCAGAAGTGTTTATTTTTGAATTGATTTTTTTTATTGGAAAAAGGTAGATCAGTGACTTTTACTTTATGTCCCCCCCCCCAAGCTTCCCTCTTACGCCCTCTCTCCTTACTACACTCAGAGATGAAATGGATGAGAATCAAACTCCTGCCTTTTTAACACAGTGAAAGGAATCTTCCATATAAAGTTATGAGACCCAACAATTGAAGTGCAAATTTGTAAGTGCTCAGAATAAAGCCCTATTAGGCATCAGATAATGCAAAGTGATATTGCCAGGAACTATTTTGTAAAGGCTTAATTTTTTTCAGTCTGATAATTTTTGACCAATAATTACCAGCTGCCAATTATCCTTTTTTAGTCAGAAGGAAAGCTCCAGCACCATGGAGGTTGGCATTGTAGCTAGCACATGAATCTCCAAAGAGCCACAGACAACTGTTTCATAAAATGCAGGGAGCAAAATTGCAAGCTGCTGGCTGTGCACAACAGAGAAGCACATTTACAACTGAGGGCTGATCAGACTGACAAAGGGAATGATAAAAGGGGATGGGGAAGTCACAGACTTTGAGATTCTCTGCTGTTTGTATTGACTATCAAAACCAACCTATAGTCCTATAACAATAAAAATTATGAATAAAGTTTGGGTGATGAGATATGCTGAGCTTTTTAAAAAATAACTTTATCCCATCCCTTCCACATCCCTTCCCTTTGTATAAGTAATTTGTGTGTGTGTGTATTTATATCAGTAGATATAAAACAATTGCAGTAATAGCATGTTCACTTGGCCATCAATATTTTTTCAATGTAATCATTAATGTTTGTTTTAAGTTGTAAGCTAAAATCTGAGCATCGTTTTATACCAATTATCAGTAGCAGCTGGCAAGGTGGAGCAGTGGCACGCAACTGACCTCCAGTTGGTTGTGTTGCTGCTGCTGCTGCTGCTTACCAGTAGGTCGAAGGGCTAGGGCAATGCAGGGGGGGAGACGAGGTCTAAATCTAGCACTGGATTGAGTCTGCTGGTGCATTTGCACCATACTGACCATGCTTCCTCCTTTGCCCCCCTCCTCTATCTCCTGGTAAGTAGCAGAGACACAGCTTGCCAGAGGTCAGGTGAGTACCATCACTCTGCCATGGCACTGTAGATTAAGTAGCTAGAGCGCTTTCAGATACAGTGGGAGCTACAGCCTGTTTGGCAGCAAATACTGAATGTTTTTAAGAAGTAAAATAAGTTTTGCAAAAGGGAGCAGTGTATCACTCAAGACCCACCAGTGATGCCAGTAGGGACCTTCCTGGTTACTCATTGGGTGAGCTCAGACATATCAGGAAAGCATTGCTTCCAATTACAAGAACAACCATATATGAGACTCAGGGTCTCATACTCCTGCTTCATGTGTGTCGAGAAGAGACTGAAAGCTTTAGCCAGCACTTTAGACCCAACTGTAATTACTCATGATACCCAAACTCAAGGAACTGTGGTTTATCAAACTGTGGAATATCAAACCATATATTTTTTCCAAGCCATAATTTAAGCAAAACACAGCTCCCCAAGTTTCAGTGTAGTAGGGACCTGTGGTTAATTTGAAATTGAGAGCAGAAATTTTGAGCTCATGTACGTTAATGAAGGAGTCAGGGAACAGCATGAACTTGAACTTATAAGGGGAAACCATGGTGGGTTAACCATGGTTTCCTTTTATTCCTGAACTGTGCCAATGTCTGCAACGTGGCTCAAGACACTGGCAATATAAAAACACTATAATCTGGGTTCTCTACTGTCTTGCATTCAATAGACATATGACACAGCAAAATAACTTTTGACACCTATTGGATAAACCAGTTGAATAAAAATACAATATAACGAGGAAAGTATAACATCTTCTAGGATCACAAGAGCAATTTTTTCACTGGCTATTAATGTGTAACAGTATCTCACAAATATGCTTATGATTTTGTCTCCTTATCCACTCATCGGTCCATGTGTGAATATCATTAACCATGGATAAACTTAAAGCTGAAACCAGCTCCTTGACCCAATGTATCCCTTTAAAAAACCAAGTCCAAAGTTCTCCCACTGCAATTCATCACTGCTCTTTCCTGGCCCTATATAATTTGCTTTGCTCAATCGTACGTTTGTCCTGGCCTGTTTTCAGGTGATTTCCCAAAAGAATGCATGAAAAATCCAAATGTAACATTTAAGCACCTTGTAGTTATTCTTACCATTAAATACACATTTTTCGAAGCACCCCCCTAAATGTGCATTTTATACATTGTTTTATACAAAATATATATTTTGGGGTGCACTGCAGCCAGGGAAATGAATAATCCAACTGGCAATTGCATTCTGATTCAGGTCAGTCTGCTCTGAAAAGCAGACTGAACAGATTCCTCCCACATCCTTACATATAAGTTATATTTACTCCCCCTGCCTCCGCGAGCCTCAAACTTTTCACATTGCTGAATTACTTCTGCTGTTTTCTTTCATGAAAGGGATTAGTCAAACATAAAAATCAATTATCACACTTTTTAAAAAATATGTATTTGATTTGTTTCCTTTCCTTCACATTTCTAACACACTCCATGCTTAACAGACATGGCATGCTTTTTCACAAGGCAAATAAAAGCGCTCATTTTTGCAGCCACACAATTGTGTCACTCACTGGAGGGATTCCATGACCGCTGAGAGAGAGAGAGAGAGAGAGAGAGAGAGAGAGAGAGAGAGAGAGAGAGAGAGAGAGAGAGAGAGAGAGAGAGAGAATCTTGATCTTTGCATAGTTAGGCTGAGGGGCTGGACTGAGGGTCAAACCTGATGAGTATGTGCTTACCCATCATGCCCTTGCCTGTTTAGCTATAAAGTAGGGTAGACTAAAATAAATACCAGGGAAAGGAGCAAAACAGACACACCCCACTCTCCCCTTAATCTGCCACTTTCTTCTGCTTTGGGCTGTTTTCCCAGCCTGGGCTCTGAATCCAATAGTGACCTGGCAAAGGTAAAGCACGATATGCTCCCCTGTCCCATGCGGTCCTTTTTAGTATGGAATGGTAACCCACCATTTATAAACCCACCTTTATAGCTGAAAACATGCATTTAAAAAACATGAACACATATTGTTTGGTCCTGAAGAGCAAGGCAAAACGGTAACTCAAAAAAGCAAGGTGAGGTCAGTTGCTGAAGGTTTGGACAGGCAAAGCTTGCGGGGTGTGGAAGCAGAGTGGGGGAAAGGTGCTTTCTTTCATAGAGGAAAGCTTGTTATAGGAAGAACTAGCATGCAAGAGACTTAGGCTGGTCCATACATCCCCACTTGGGTCTGTCCTATGACATCAGGAAGAAGGAATTTATAGGAGGAAGAAATCAAACTAAGAGTTGCAGACTTCCCTTTCTGGACAGAGAGCTAGGAGACTAGGGGGTAACTTCCACTTTCCACCTGGAGTCATTTTTTCAACCTCAGCACACCAACATGCAGGTATATGTTTCTCCAGTTCAGTGCAGACAAGGTTTCCCCTTGCTTTTCAGGTTAGACTGAATTGGGGGGGGGGGGAGTGTGTCAGCTCCCAAATAATATAACTTGCAGAATTTAAAACAAAACAAAACACGTGTGTCTATACCAGGCATCCCCAAACTGAGGCCCTCCAGATGTTTTGGCCTACAACTCCCATGATTCCTGGCTAACAGGACCAGTGTTCACGGATGATGGGAATTGTAGTCCAAAACATCTGGAGGGCCGAATTTTGGGGATGCTTGGTGTATACATTCAAATTTGTTAGATTCTGTGCCAAGGAAAGAGGTTTGGGGTAAAAGAGTGGAAACACTATACAGTATATCGCTTTTAACATGGGAAAGTTACTTATGTGTTGCATTTTTATACAAATTGTTTTCATAACGTTTCCAAAAATGTAATAGTAACATTAGGGATATAGGTGTAAAATCCACAATTCAAGATTGGGTTTTAAATTAGGTTCATTTTTGGTTTATTTCACGAGAAGAAGCTGAGGAGAAAAGGAGATGAAATCTGCTTTGTTTAATACTAACAGAAAGCTACCCTCATGTGGGCAATGCTGGCGTATTTGAAAAGCTCATAAAGGGTTTCTACATGGACCATACAAAAGGGATACTTTCTCTTTAATAGCCATCTGTACAGGAGAGATGAGAAGTGGGCCAGGTCATCTCTCCTCAGCTGTCATGAAATTAACGTAGGTAATGGAGCAAGCTCTCTGTTCTGCTGGGTGTTGTTTTTCATAGATGTTCATCGATTTACAGATAATTCTATTTATTTCTTATAGTTGGTCCAAGCAAACCAGGCAGAATAACAAACACCAAAGCCTTTTGAATGACTTTATCTTTGTTGATTTGCAATGTAACTTTTGTCTAAAAAACGGTGTTACACCTACTGTGCAGATGGCTGCATGATTTGTAAACCAGCCAAAACATTTAAACAAATGTGTGATCTGGGGATAGATTAAATAAAGGATAAAATGGAATGTGGACCACAAATTCTAATAATCAGATGATTCTAAGTTCTGTGTAGTGTGGAGAGACAGTTGCACTGATAGCAAGGAACGCTTGCCAATGACAGCAAGGTGCCGAACAGATCACAGGATGGAGCCTGTGGCCTAGTAGGCCTCAGTTTGCATGCTGCACATTTGCTGTACAGCTGGCAGCTCTGTGTGGGGACATCAGATAAAACTTATGTAAAATGAAGTGTTACTGCCTAGTATGAATTTGTGCAAAGAGGGAATTTGCAGACTGTAACTGAAAAGCAGATTCAGAGTACCAATGAAGCAGACAGTAAATATGAATAGGTTTTAATTATCTGCACAATTTAACCAAAAATAATTGCAAAATGAGCTCAAAAAGGGCAAGCACCATTTTTTTGTACACTCTGCATTTTAAAATCTTTTGCCACCCCGAAAGCCCTATTTTCATACAGCCTACTGGAGGAGAACTCTTGCATGTACTTTGATTATAAAAATGTCTTTTCCACCTTTGCAACTGATCCGGGGATCAAAGGCATTATTTTGTTAATATTTTGTTGTTTATAGACAGCTTTGATTTCACCTGAAATCTTGATGCTAGTGGAATAAAAAAGCTGAAAACAAACGATTTTCTCTTTATACATTTTCCTCGATTTTCTTTTCGTTAATACAGATCATTTGTGAATCTAACCTATTTATCATTGATGGTTCCAGAGATATGTGTCAATAAATCCTCATGTCTGCTTCATATGCACAAATATAAAGTGCCTATGAAACTAATAAAAATGCATATATCATTCATTTATCTACGAATAAAATGAAAATCCATTTATATGCACCACAAACATTTCTAGGGTAGTATCTGACTAAGTCATACTCAGATATGTTGAAATCAGTAGATTCAGCAAGTCATGATTAATTTAAGTACATTGATTTCAATGTCTCTACACTGGTATGATTTAGCTGGATACCACCCTTAAGATGTAAAAAAACATTTTTATAAATGGCTAAAATTTAACACATTTTAAAAAGACTGCTATGGTTGTTTGTTTTTTGAAAACATAAAAACTTCAACCCCTCACTGTTTAAAAAGAAACAATGAAGAAATTCCAATATATTATTAATTATGGGCATTTTAAGGATACCCTCCAATCCACTAACTCCAGAAGCCCCCTTAAAATCAGAGGGTAGTGAATTGTTTGTGGATCTTTGTCATTAGGAGTCAATTACCATTTTCAAATGACTGTTTCATTTGTACTTTTATATACACTTGATTCAAGTTGTTGTACAAGTACAAATTCCATTTTCTTTTTTAACTGAAGTAACTACTGTAAATCAGTAGTCTAAGGGAAATTGCACCTGTAATACAAGAATCTCTTAAGTTACAATAAACAGGGTGCTGTATGGTGGCATAGTTATTACAAGACATTCAAGGGTACTGAGTCAGCTTTCCTCTTTGTTCCTTCCTTCCTGCAAGTTGTTTACACTGTAGGTTCCCAGGACATATTTTGGCAGGGTTCTTTTGAAAATTAATTATGCAGAATGTATATTTTAGGAAATGCAAACAAATTCTCTTTCAAGGCAAAAAAATTAAACCTGCCTTAATATTTGTGTTGCAGGTAATTTTTAAATTGCTTCTTGTTGTTCCCGAGGTCCAGTAAATGCTTTCTATGGAAGACAAACAGGGCAGAGAGGGAGAGAGAGAGCGCGTGTTCCACTTCAGCTGCTCATATTGCTGCATTTGGTTAGCTAACAGGGTTTCGTAGGTCACCTTTAGAATTTTATGCCTATGACAGCAGTAGCTACCTGCCAAGATTGTGAGGCATCTCGCAGCTCTCAGGATGGAGCTTGTGGCCTGGTAGGCCGCAGTTGGAGGGGTACACATTTGCTGTACAGCTGGCGGCACTGTATGGGGCAGCAGTGTGGGCTGTTAGGGAGCTGGAAAGGAGACAAGCATGAAATTTCTTCTAACCCCAACTCTGTTTTTCTATACTGTTGGCTGCTTCTCAGTTCCTTGACAAAAAAACCAATCAGGCACCCTTTAATCCGCCTGTGATTACCAGTGGTATAAAAAGAGAAGCATAATGAGGAAAAATGCCTCGTTTTGTTGCCTTCAAAAGCCAACAAATTGGAGTTAACTTGACAGGAAGTGGCTTAATAATTAGATTATTTATTTATTCCTGACACATATCCCCCTGTTACTAGTCTCGGGAGGCCCTGTAGATGGTACGATTTTCAAGCTGCCATTACTTCGCTGTCTTCTGTGAACAAAGAAGCTACTGTCTATCAGTCAATTAAATGCACTCTTTAAGCAGAGGCTGAGAAGTCCTCAATGGATAGAGCCCTGGGACATTGTGGCTGATGATTCCTTTCTCTGTACTGTACATCACACTCTCAACTACGGTCCCCACAGAGATGGAATAAAGTCATGCATTAAAATATCACTTGTTGATTTGTTTGCTAATGAAGAGCCATTGAAATGTTTGTGTATTTCTGTGGCAAAACTGTTGATAAAAGGACTACTTGCTTGCATATCTTACTTTGTCTTTAGGAAGCACTTATTTAAGGTTTGCTAAAATTAAGATCAACAAATTAAGGGGGGGAACCCAGAGAGACACAGATAATGTGGGTTTACTTGTTACGCACGCCAAAGTAAATAGCACCAAGAACTGCAAGGGAGGGAAAAGGAGGATAATAGCACTTCAGGTCTCTGTGTTACAGCCCTCTGTATTATTCCAGGTGCAACTCCTTTCATACCCACCCCAAATATTTTCTGCTAGTAGAGCAAGTGCATACTTACTGTCTATTAGGACTAAAACAGATAACGACCCAGAAGATTAAGGATCAGGTTTCCTGTTTTTTTCTCTCTCTTTTATTTTGTATCTATTGTTACTTTGGGGAAGCTCCTGCGGGTGGGGGGGGGAGGCACTCTGGAATTGATCGGAGAAGTAGAACTGGGGGGAGAAAGGATTAATGCTACGCCCATAGCTGTTTCCTACCGGTAGGCCTACCCTCCCCATAGCTGGTCTGAATCCTTGGTACTCCTTCTATTGTACCTTTTATTTGCAGGGCTCATATCAGATCTAGAAAATTGTGTGTGGATATAATATAGATTCCTCTTGCCGTACCATTGCTCTGATCAAAACATTAATTTCCCTGAAGGTAACTTAATGGTTTCAAAAAGAAACTTGGGATATTGAAACCTAGATCTTGTGCATCAAGCCTATTTTGGCCCAGAAAATACGTGGTTATACAGTATATAAATGAAGATATGACATAGAAAGAGTCTAGGTGGATTAGGCCAATGGCCCCTCATGGTCCAGCATCCTGTGGCTAAACAGATGACCTTGGGAAGCTCACAAGCAAGATCTGAGTGCAGTAGCATTCTCTGCAATTGTGATTTTGAGCACGTGCTATTCAATGGCATGCTCTCTCCAACAACAGAATATATATTGTTTTCCATTGGAAAACTACTTTACATTATTTCAGTTCATATAACGTTTTTTTTTTATTCATTACTAGTTCTTCATAGTCAGGTTTTTGTGCAACTTACAGCCTTTTAGGTTGTTTATATGACTCCCTGTGACAAGATAGACGCTAGACCAAAATGAGGACAAAGATGTTCATTTGGTGGATGTGAAATAATTGAACCCCATAACCTTGCAACTATTGGAGCAGGGGTTAGACAATTGTATTATATATACAATTGCTGTGGTTAAGCTTTGGAGTACTTGTTTTCAGATGCTTACATTGCTACTAAACTTCAGCCTGCTTGGTTTAGTATATTGCTGATTAATTGGAAAAATAATTGGTAATATGCTGCCTAATGGCTACACGTCCTTTTTTCAGAGGTGTGTACTTGCATTAGGAATTTTGGTGATGGTTCTCGGAATATTTTGTTTACACAGGGCAGACATTTTCATACACATATAGGCATCAAGCTGGACGATCCGAGTATGAGACAAAGAGGAAATGTTATGCATCTATTTCTTCCCTCACCTTTGATTTCCCTCAGGGCAGTTTCCTAAGCTATATCACAAAATAAGGTACATATTTAAATGTAACTTCCATAGCATTTTTTCATGCTTCCATTTCCGTGCTCTGTTTACAACTGATGGAGTTAGTATTGTGTCTGCCTTAGACCATTTCCAGAAAGTCAGCTCTACCTGAAAGCAGGAAGGGTTGCACAGGTTGCAGTCTTCACTAGTTCTACAGTGGTCTTTGTCACATTTGTATATGGACAGGGGACCAGAACAGTTAAAAAAACAAAAAACAGTTTCCAGCTGCACTGAATGGGCACTGAGAATTTTTTAAAAACAGGACTCGGGTGAATATGCATTAAAGTGCTGAATGGCATCTGCATTGGGAGCTGGGGCAAAAAATGGAAGGGGAAGGGAAAGACCAGGAGCAGTTTTTTTACACACCTGGTGAGTACTTGGCTCTTCCTCAACATGACCATGTTCTTTTAAAGCTACTTTGTACACGCCATCTTCACCTCTTGCTGGTAGGCACATTACATTTTAATTTTATCAAAAGGAAAAAAGGGAGAAACCACAGATACTCTAACCCCTGTAATTCATGCCAGCCTCAAATTAAAGCATTCTTTTTTCCTGCCCTGTTATTCCAATTCATTTCGTTAGAAAAAAGCTTAGGCACTCTGAGGTGTTCTATAATAGAAAATAAATTTGAAACCCATTCATTAATTGGTGATTAATATATATCAGGATTAGTTTAAGCAAGGCCCTACCTCCTGCCCAGTCAAGTATGTTCTGGTTAATATCCAATTATGTGCACCTTCGTACTTATTATGTCTTAATATTTTGGATATGATAATCAGAAACTTGAGAGTAATGCTAATGAGGAGCATAGAGTAGGAATTAGCCAGTGACATACTCAATGATCCTTACTTAGAAAGGTATTTTTTGTCTCTGTTCTGCATAATGGTAAGACAGTATGTTACATAATTAATCTGTGAGAATTTCCTATCTTTTATCTACGCAAACACAATCTCTGTTTAATAATAATAAAAAAGGGATGTCGATCATCCACATGGAGCATTTGTACCATCACGTATGCAACAGGCAGTCCAAGCTTTGGTAGCAACAAACAATTTGCACTGGACTTAATTCGTAGATGGTGCCTCTCAGCAGTGGCATTACTGTGACTGTGGGGGGATGGGGCTGTGGGGGGATGGGGCACCAGTGAATCAAAACTAGCACTTCTGCGCAGTGCTGACCCTACACCAGGCATAGGCAGCCTTTGCTCTCCAGATGTTTTGTAACTACAACTCCCATGATCTCTGACCACAGGCCCTGTTAGCTAGGGATCATGGGAGTTGTAGCTCCAAAACATCTGGAGAGCAAAGGTTGCCTATGCCTGCCTTACACCATTCAGGTAAACAGCAGCAATGCCCCTGCCAGGAGGGTGACTGCGTGGCAGGACCCCACTGCACAGGCTGCTCCCAGTGTTCATAGATATTAATATATGGAAAATGTAGTGAATGAAACAGTCTTTAAAAAGGTAAAGGGACCCCTGACCATTAGGTCCAGTCGTGACCGACTCTGGGTAGGCATCAAATCAAGAGTTTGCATTTGGATTGGTTATGTACAGACAAGGAATGCTTCGGTGTGTACAATAGTGGTTATTATTTGTAATACTGTACTTATATCTCACATTTTCTCAAAGATACCTTAGATTAGATTAGCCATACGTTTTCTAGGCGACTCAGACTTGCCACTTGCTCTTGCTTAATGCCGCAGGTACCACTCAAGCAAGTTGTAGCTGCACTTTCTGTGACAATAAGAGTTTCCAACCAACCAGTTTGAGTGGTTTGAATGTTTGGTTTCCACAAATATTAGGAGCTGTATGAGGGCTGCCGCCAACTTAATTTGGTAATGGCTGTGTAACACTCCCAAGTATACCACAATGGTGCAATGGTGGTAGCAATCTTCATCAGGCTTCTTATTTCTGTACTATACCACTTTGAATAATGGTTAGTGTTTACAACTGATAGTTCTCCCCAGCTCACATTATTGTCACTTTCCCCAGCTCTTTCAAAATATGTCTCAGCAAGAAAGGATTCTTAATTTTAGACGCAAATTGAAAAATCTAGTTTGACTTTTTCTTTCTTTCTTTCTTTCTTTCTTTCTTTCTTTCTTTCTTTCTTTCTTTCTTTCCCAAATGCAGTCATGGAGTCTGAAATTTGCGTGGATATACGGTAGTTGACTTTTCTGAAATGATGCCTGCATTTTAGGCCTACCTCTTTTACCTTTGCTAAAATCTTTATCCATGACTTTTTCTACCCTACTAAAATCTCTGTTTACCAGAGCATATTGTATAGCATGACCAGGATGGGGAAGTCTTAGTTGTACTTCTGGGTTTTATACTGATTCATTCTGTGGCCTTCAACAAGTCTCTTAGTTCTTAATTTTGCAAACAGGATAATACTAACTCACATGGGGTTTTCCCAAGGAGCAATAATTTAATGCAGGAAAAGTACTATGAATATAAATCAGTGCAATAATGGAATAAATACTAAATATTGATTTTGTTTAAATGGTTGAGCAGTATTTTGTTCCTTAATCCACAGTTTGCTATACTTTCTTTGCTACATCCTTCCTGAAAGTCTAGAAATCTAAACCCAGACCCACATGTTTCTGGGTCAGCCGAATGAAACTGTGTAACACAGCTGGCAAGGCATATCAAAATTATCAGCCGCTCTCATAACAGTCCGAAGATAGTACCGTTTTGTGTGTGTGTGTGTGTGTGTGTGTGTGTGTGTGTAACTAACGCAGATAGTTTGAATCTTCACATTTTCTTTTGAAGACAGTGAGAAGAAATTTGCCTCTTCTAAGAACTTAGTTTTTTGTTAGGATCAATGGCACTGCTGGTGTAAGAGCCATTTTCTCCGCAGTTCTGCTAATTGTTTGGAAAAACTGTTTTGTATGGAAACCACCAATTGTTATACCATATCCAAACACCCCCTACTCCACTTTTCTGTTAAGTGTTGTGCAAATGTGATTTGAGTTTTGTTTGACACATTATGTTTGTGCAATGTATCAAAGCATTGTTTCTTTATCTCATGGGTAAGTTTCACAAAACATCCACTTATAGTTGCACTTAGTTGAAATCTTTCTTTGCTTAAGAAAAACCCTTTCTTACACCATTGTCCTAGGTCAATGCCCACACTGGCTGCTGCTGCAAATCATGTAGCTTTAAATAGCAAACCCTGAATACCCCTCCCCCCTTTATGTGCTTTGTTGTAATGAAGCAACATCAGTAAATTGCAGTGAAGGGTGATGGTTGCATGGGGATGACTACTACACCTTGGGGTCCCTTTGTACCAGATTATTTTTTTATTGTTGTTATTACTTCCCATCTCCTTTACTCTCCTGATGCCGAACTTGCTGTTGAACATCAGCGCAGCACAGGGGATCTTTAGAAATGTTGTGGACATTTTTTGTCTCTTATCTGCACACCAATCACAGTTTACTTCCAAACACTTGCTACCCTGGGTGGCTTTTGCTGTACTTTATTTGATGCCACTTTAGCTTTGTTGGCCACATTCATAATGTTATTCATCATTTGTTGCTTAAAAGAAGTGGATTTCTGTCAAAACAACAGATAGGAGGTACAATATGACTTTGCTTTCTTTTGTGAGCTTCCCTCTGAGTTTGCGTTTTGAATAGGAACTGGTTTGGTTTGAATTGGTTTGGAAGTGTTTCCTTATTCATCCCGTTGCTTTTAACAGTGTAGGAAAACTTGGGTTATAAATGCTTTTTGAAAGGGAACCCAACCCGTTGCCTATGTTTTCTTCCTGTTCTTCATTTTCAGATAGATACCATTACCTACAATGTTTTTTTCAGATCTCTAATCATTTTTAAAAACAAAACAGGCAATAATATCAGCAAATGGCACTGCACTGAAGGATCTTTAGAAAATGTTGGTTTTGTAAGATGTATATGTAGATGTTTTTTAGTTTGTATTCTTTTTCTCTGTAAGCAAAGTATGACTTCTTTTTAAAAAATTATAGGATTCAGGTTTGTTCAAAAGCTACACTGCATAACCTGGAAGCCCTGACTGCTAATTCCAAGTGAATTGGTGAAGGTGTTCATTGGTGAAGGAGGAAATGTATTCTGCATATGCTTGTAAACATCAGTTTTCCTTGATTGTCTTGATCTGAAGATTAAGCTCCATTCAAATGTTATTGCAGTGATACAGGATAGTATCCAGCTAAATTATTGCACAAAACAGCTTTTGTGAGTGGAGTGGAACTTTTGCACCTTCTCTTCTTTCCATGTACCACCAATTTTTTTTGGGGGGGGGGGTCCCCAATCATTCAAAGCAGATTTGAGGGTGGGGTGCATGGGTCTACAGGGAAAGAAGAAGTTCTGTTGAGCTCACGGAAGTTGTTCCGCATGCACAATGATTTAGTTGGATAAATGCACAGTTGCTACCAAAAATAATTTGCATGTGGTTGCAGCTATTTTCACTGCAACTAATCTGGGTTGATTTGACTGAAATATATTAGAGGTTATCTACCCTTTGAAACAGATGTGTAGAGTCTTGACCATGAGAGAGTGATTTTGGAGATAACACAGCTGCTACATGACTTGGGTCTTACATGATTTAAATTAAGAACTAACATTTATGGATACTAAAGCAAGTAATGAACTTATCCCAACTTGTACAGTAGATTGTCTACAGTATACATGAGTGACCACAACAAATGCACTTGGCAGCCGAAATGTGAATGAACCTAGTCTATATCCCATAGACCAAGTATGAAGAATCTATGGCCCTCTGGTTGTTGTTGGATTCCAACGCCTATCATCCCCTGACAATATGGTTGTTCAGGAATGATGGGAGTTGTAGTTTAACATATAGAGACCCATAGATTATTCACCCCTACCATAGACATTTTGAGGCTGGAGAAATTAGACCCTTGTTTGCCTTAATTTATATTATTTTATACAAAGTTTTAAAGGTGCCATATGATGGTTGCCAGTTGGCTTTCATGGGAATTTTGAGCTAGCATTTTGAAATTATATGTAGTGAGACACACACAATTTTTAAATAGATAAATAGATAATTTTATATTGTTGTAAACTGTACAAATATACAGTATAGCAGTATATAATAAATATACAATAAAGCAGTAAATAAATTTTGTTAAACAGGATAAAAACAAATCTGATTTGCCCTGTGAGCAGCTCTAGTATGATTAGCCCTGGTGCACAACTTTCATAGGACAATTGAAGTTGTGCAGCTGTGGACTCTAATGCATTTTTTGATCAGAACTTGTGTTCTGAAGCAACTGGCAAATTTCCAGTGACTTTATTG
This sequence comes from Zootoca vivipara, assembly GCF_963506605.1. NCBI lineage: Eukaryota > Metazoa > Chordata > Lepidosauria > Squamata > Lacertidae > Zootoca > Zootoca vivipara. Next base: position 44,068,528 of record NC_083283.1, read on the forward strand.
CTTCATGTTATTCCCCAGTGTATAGCTGGTCTCCAAAACCTACGAATTGAATCCAGTGATTAGCGGGAAAGTCCACTTTGACCAGGCCTCGTCAACAGACTTCTCTTTGGATCCAAGCTTATAGCAGCTGTAGTCATTTTGTGACTCACAAGCCATTCTCATACAACCTACAGGCGGCATACTGAATGCCTCAGACAGGAGCTGCTAAAAGGAACTGTTCCATCAGCGGCATTCTTCCACTGTATTTTCAATAAAGTTGTAATAGTCTGGGGTTAATAGTTTGGGGCTGTTGAAGCATATTAAAGTACATTTGAGTAAGTAATAGATTGCTATATCTTTTCCAGAGGTCCGTTCACCCAATTTGCCTTAATTTTCTGTTGGGTGACTATTGAAGGTAGCCATGAATCTGCTTCCTAAATTTAAAAAATGGGACGAAAAATGAGAACATTATAATCTATGTGTTTCTCAAACTGGGAACCACCTGTGGCTCACAGTGTTCTTTCTAGTGGGCACAGCCCATTCCCCTGCTATTTTATAGCTTTTTGGTTCTCCTGGACCAATCAATGGCAGCAACAGCAACTCTCATATGTGCAGTGCATAAGTGGATGTGGGAGGAGGAGTTGGTTGGAGAGCAAGGCAAGAGCAGGGTTGTACCATGCAAATTCTGAGGGGAGGAAAGGATGTAGGGGAAACCAATTGTGTATGGGGGAAGGAGGAGAAAGAATAGGAAGCAGGGAAGCGAGAAGGGTGGATAGATTTTATGGAGAGGAAATGGGGAAGCAGTTGTGGCCCACCCTCAACACACATTCCCACATCTCAGCCTTCCCTTTCATACTACCCTGTCTCCTACCACCTGGTTTCTTGTTGAGCCCCGAAGCCTCTCCTCACTCTGCTGAGGGGAAAGGACTAGAGGAGGCATCACAAGAAATTAGAAAAAAGGTATATATATATTTATAAACCACATAAACTACGAATTTATGAGTATGCAAAGGAGCACCAAGGAATGAAATCGGCAGTATGAAAGAGAGGAAAGTGTTGCAAATTAAGTATGAAAGTACGATAGGCACGGTAAGAGATGAGTAAAAATATGTTAGACAGAAGGAAGAAAATATTAAATGAAGAAGATCAGTAAATCGTGTCGGCAGTGGGAAGGCAGAGTCACAATACCTACAAAGCCAATGTTTGCATTTAGCTTGAGGAAAGTTGAACTCTGGAACTCCTTACCACAAGGAAATTGCTGTGGCAAACAATCTAGCAGTTTCCCAAGAAGATAAATTATCAGAAAACAATGTCAGTAAATCTCAACCAATTATGCCAAACTCTGGCCTCCACCCACAATTCCGTGGGCTGGCTCTCTCCTGTGTTGCCATTTGAACCTCAGTAGTTTTCAGGCCTCTCCAGTGATCTGTCTGTTGCCTGTGTCTGTTGCCTAACATAGTACTAATGACACAGGTGCATAATTTGCGCACAGACTCTCAAAAGTAAAGTAATACAGAGGTATGATTTTGTGCAGGATACAGGCAACACCTTAGAAGGGCAGTATTCCTTTATCAAGTTTCTCCCCCTCATTGAACTTTTCATGCTGTCATCTTTTCTGGTTAGACATTTTCTGCATTAACATGGCAGAAGCAAAGTTGTTCTTGAGCAGTAATCTGAATTTTATCATGCTCTTCTTAACCATACTAGATTTCCCAATTGCAAGTCAGCTGTTTTCTGCCTGTTCTTTCTGTCCTCTGTGAGGAAGTGTAGAATTTAAACAAAAAAATGAGGAATAAGAGCTGGCAGAGAGAACCTTAAATAAGCTATCATGTCTGAAGCCACTTCACTAGTGACGCCAGTTCCATAGTGTTTTGTCGTGTACACTTCCGATTATGGGCCAGAGAGCATTGATTTTTAGCTGTCATTTCTAGCACACCCACTGTAGAATTGAAATTTAAACCTTAATCCACTCTTTAATGCAATTAATTTTTAATGCACAGTAATAGTAATTGAAATAGCCTGAATTTAGTAAGACACCACAAGACATTTTCAAAAGCAGGAGTCTCCACTGAGGACTGGAAGGACAGATAATCATTGTTACAATGTTTACAGAATAAATGCACACTCCGCAGGCTATCTAGTGGAGATTTTCCCTTTTTTTATTAGTTGCTATCTCTTTCTGGGCTGAATGACTTCTCTTTTTTTCCCAGCCAGTGCTCACAGTATATCATCATAAGCCATGTTGTTAGAAGGATTTTAACCAAATTATTATTTTGCTAGAAAAATGTTGTTCTATTTAATCTCTGTATGTATTTTTATCATGCTTTTCATTGCCCTGTCTGGTTATCAACTGCATTTTGATGTGTGTAGAATTTTCCCCTCTAAAAGGGTCAGACATACAGTTTCTGTGTATTAATAACCAAGATGAATTGCCCTGTATTTGGCTCCTTTTTCTTTTCTCCCACTCAATTTACCGTTTATTATGTCTATAGCATATTTTGTGTTGTTTAGGGAGTTCAGTTTATCAATGTGAGGCTTCTGTAAGCACATTAATACAGACTTTGTTCAATTAACAAAATAGATGTATAGTCATGTTTATAATAAAGAGAAGGTGTTTAAGCACATTTATCTTTCCAGCAAGGAGTACTTTTCAGAATGCATCATGTGTGATGATGAATGAGCTTCTGCAGGGAGGGGGAATGGTCAGCCTTGTATATCACCACCCTTGCATGGCTTCCACATTACAGAATCTAGTAAGCCAACTGTAGTGTTAAATATTAAGAAAGGTTTCATTAAAGCCTTGCCATACATGCAAATAAGATGTTAGAGGTGTTTTGGCTTCACATAAGTAAAAACTTGGAACTGTTTGGAAACAGCATTTATACATAATATTTCCTAGCAAGGCATGACTGCGAGCAGTCAGCAGACGCCCACAAAACATCTGAGTCAATTCCATTTTGTTTGGATTAAAGGCTCAAACGGTCACTGATTTTTATCAGTCTTAAAAGAAAGAGGTGTTGAATCTTTTTTTGCACAGAATACTTAAATGCTATTGTAGCATTTTTGCATTAAGTCATGCAGGGCAATTTGAAAAATAGTAGTACAAGCTGGATGTGGTAGAAGGGTAAAGAAAAATTGCTACTCTTACCAAGGATTAATACATTAAATGCAGATCTTAACACTGCGAGGGTCTTTATCACTTAACATTTGAGATTTAATGGAATAGATTTTGGATGATGTTATTAACCATCCTTTTAAATATTTGATCCTGTGCTTTTTGCTGCAAACCTTTATAATAATTAGTCCTCATTTAAAGCATGGTGATTTTTATAAACTGAATTAAGGGCAAGGGCTAATCTACCTTCTGCACTGTGGGCACATAGTATAGAAACTGCTTTTCGGGGTGAATGAAAAATTACTAGAGAGTAAGATTACACCTTTCCCCAGAAGAGTATATTAATTTTTAATTTGATGCTTGGAAACTGAAGTAACTTAACTAAGTTTGAATGTAGCATAAGCTTGGAAGAAAACATACACATAGATCACCTAAAACAAGCTAAGGGGCAAGCCTACTAAGCTTTAACTTGCTGCCAACCTGTCAATCATCTGACATCACAATGACCCATTTAAAAAATCAGACTATGTTGGGAAAGGCCTGCAAGGCACCAACAATCAGCTGGTCTGCCTGGTCTTGCTGTTTGAGCAGTGAGGGCACATCGGCCAAGCCAGGCCCACCTGACGTACTCCTGATGCAATATATATATGGGCAGGTAACGGCTCAGCCTAAACACTTCGCGAACCCTGACAGACAGCTGAGGAGCAAGTCTCAAAGAGCGTTATGCATGGGGCATAACAAGACCCAATGAAGCCCCTTGCACAACACACCAAAAGAGCTGACAATCAGCTTACCACAGGAGTTTGCAGGCAGTGGCACTCAGCAGTGCCCTCTTTCAGCTGAGCCATGCATTTACATGTCCCACACTCAATGTCGTATATGGTGGGTTGGTGAGTATGTCTTGGCCAAAATGGTTGGGGGGGGGTGGCAAATGAGGATGTTTGACATGCCTAGTTAGGCCCACAGACCAGAGCGCCGCCCCCCACGCATTAACTGAACCATAGTTTAGTATAGCTATGTTCCCTTCTTCTCCTGTGCCACATGGAAGAGGAGCTTGAGGACTTGCTTTCCATAGTTTGCTGTGTCAGCTAGATCAAGAACTGTGGTTCATCCTATTGTTATTTTAAACAAGCTAGCTGCAGTAAAGCTCCACTGAACAGCATATGGATCATGCAAAAGACGCAGCAAAGCCATTTTCTTCACTGCCCTCACGGCCATGGTTTGGGCTTGTTAATGTGCACACACTAGTGTTCAGTTGCATTTGTCTGGCGTTTCCCCTCTATTTTAGGTTCTAGCCATCTCTGTCCAGACAACACTGCAAACAGTTGAAGAAAAGTAGAGGTGAAAATTTATTAAGTCCATCTTGCATCTGTGTGGCTAGAGGAGATGGGAAAGGGCAGGAGAAGTATGAGCCCAAGGCTCACTTCAACTTTTACTTGTCATACGTGAGCATTTATGTGAAGGTGGTTAAAGTCAAAAAATACCCTAACACCAGAAACACAATTAAATCATTTGGCACTTTTTTGTGGCGATAAGCACCTGGCAATGGCTTTTTAATTTTTTTGGGTGGATTGGTTAACCATATGATTAGCAGTTATTAACCATAATAGCTCAAAATGGAACCTGTAAATTAGCTGTACATAATATACTTTGGTTATGAGAGATTCAAGGGAGAAACTGCAAAGGACACCCATCTCATTTAGTACTTGTTTGTGTTGCAAGTTTCCTCTTGGCATCTACCTCACCATTAGTGGACTTTTGAAATAGAATCCTAGAATTGTGGAGTTGGAAGGGACTCCAAGGGTCATTTAGCCCAACGGCCTTCAATGCAGGAACCACAACTGAAGATGTCCATCCAATCTTTGTTTAAAAACCTCCAATGAAGAAGAGTCCATCATCTTCTGAGGAGTAGATGGTGACCTAGATGGACCTTTGACCTTCTACAGTAAGGAAGTTCTCGTGTGTTTATGTTTTGAAATCCATACAAGTTTATATATGGAGACATAAGAGCTATAAAGATGTTAGTTTGTCCTTTTTAAAAAATGGAATCTTACTCTCATGCTAAGTTTTGCACACATTTCAATTCTTCCATTTCTGCGTAGCACTATCACAGGCATAGGCCTTCCAATGTTCTCCATGTGGCTGTTCAAACAATCAATAAACTCTGATGTTCTTGACCCTTGTTGTCTCATGCAAACAGCTTGCTTATAAGTAGTAAGCTGGTGTTAAAGTCCTCTACTGTAGGATCTGAAGAGACCAAAAAAAGAAGACACCTTAAGTCTTCATTTAAGATCTCATTCAATGTGATTTACAGTTTGTTATTGCCTATCACTAATGATTATTTCAGACACTCCAGGCTCTTGCTTATTAGCAGACTAGTCATGGTGCAGTATCCTTCTTCATAATTCATCTTTTAAGAAATAAATCCTCGTTGCTGCTTTACATGGGGGAGTGAATGCAGTTGTACACATGCACAGCTCCCCCCCCAAAGGAAAACAGATTGATGGAGTGTATAACTATATATATCAGTGCTCACATAGGTATATAGGCGAAGAGGTATTTATTATGCGTAGCTTGATGTATATTGACCTCAGGTTATATGAGTAGAAAATCCCATTTTCCAGCTTGTTTCAAATATAGTAAAAAATGCTGCTTCAGTTGCTTTATGCTACTCACATTGGGAAAGGTGCTTATACTGTGATAATTATCATCAAGGAATATTAATGCGTTCAGCATTTGTAACCCAAAAACTCATTATAGCTTAAGCTGTGCATCATCTGTGAAGAGAGAACTTTGCCAGAATTCGCTCTTCACAGGGGTTGCCTCCTGCTTGCAGTGGAGTGGTCAGAGTATTGTAAGAGGTCACTTAGGCTATTTTTGAAAGCTGAAGTTTTGCAATTTTTGATTCACTACCTTCTGTCCAAATAGCTTAGCATTCTTCCTACGAATTTGCTCTTTTTAATTGAAAGCCTGGTGAAGTGCATAAGGCTAAAAGGTGTATATATAATTACATGCATAAGGCTAAAGTATAGGTGTCAATGTTGCACATCCAAGGTCATGGGGATTTCAAGGTGCATTCTCCTGCTAATGTGCATGGAATGACTAAGAATATTTAGCACAGGTGGAAATGGGGATGGGTGGATTTTGCCATCTAACTTCTATAGCATTTGCTGGAGAAAGTACACCCTTATTTTACCTGCATAGTGTTTTGCCTGCATCAGTTTCATACTCTGGAGTTTTAGTATCTGTGTTCAATCTGAAGGAAGATGGTGCAGTTTTATAGATCTGTTTTAATATCATGATCAAATAGACTAAGTTTTCTTTAAAATGAATGAGCACTTGTTATTTTGGAAATTTTTGGGTAATCTTTCCATAATTTAAAGAAGAGCATTTTACACTGACAGGCCCTCATTACTTTTGTTTCTCTCAACACACAAAGAAACACACACAGTCTAATTTTGTTATTTTCTCCTTGTATTGAGATGCTGCATGTCTCTTGCTACTAATAGCGTTGCCCTTTATCTCTTGATGTGGCTTACTATATGCTGGGAAAAGGAAACTAATACTCTATTCTCTCAAATTATTTTGCTTTTGTAGACCGTTCTTGTTTCTAAGGTCATGCAGTATGAACCTGGCCTAGCTCCTGGGAGGACTAAAAAAAATCTGCTTCATAACTTTCTTTGGCCCTCAAAGAAAAGAAAACAAAAAAGACACAAGCTTAGTTCAGGTCAGCAAAATAACCAAATTAATCATCAGGGTAGCTTGCTATTGATAAGCTTCTCGAAGCAGTTATAGTCAAATTAAGGTTGCAATCATAAATTGACTTTCTAGGAAGTAAGACCTATTGAATACAGAAAGACCTACTTCTGAGAAGACATATAATATTCCAATTCCAAATATACTTACATAGAAGTAAGTTCCACTTAAAGCAGTGGCACTTGCTTCCGAATAAACACAATTAGAATTAGATTTTAGCTGTAAGGTCAGTTGCACTATCTAGTCATATTAAGACATAATTCAAATACCCAGTGCATTTTTAAAAAATAATAATAATAAGCATATACCAAAATTTCTGCCATGGTACTAATATGTATACATGTAGAAGGGTAGGCAAATATTAATTTAGTTTGTTAACTGGGTATTAATGCTGCTGCTGATTAAACTGAAACAGACCAAATCTAAACCATTACTATATTTGTGTCTTCACACAAACCCTGTCCCAAAAAACCCCTCTTAAATAGAAGTGCAGGTGTTGATGAGATTATCCCCACTAAATATTGCATCTGCATTTGGCTCTAGAATACTCCTGTCAGTACCTTTAATGCTGAGACTACTGGTAGGAATTAGAAATAATGCATATTTGCAACACATGGGTATAGAATTTTTTAAAATGTTGAGTAACTTAGTGCCAGTTTCCTCCAACAGATAACTTTTTCAAGTCATAAACACACTGTATATTTTTATTTTGTATCATAGTTCTACTTAGATACTTTCAAAATGAATGTTTGCTCTTTGCCAGAGATAAGGAACATACCATATTTTTCTGTTTGAACTCAAATGCAACAAGCTTCTTTGCAGTGTTATTATTTATTTGTCTTTCTGTATCCAAAGCCCTTGGAATTATTAAGATAAAGGATAAAACTATAGGGGTGGAAATAAGTAATGAATGGAAGTTACTTCTTTTGAGGTCCTATAACTTGTAGAACTAGACGTGTAATGCTGAAAAGACTTTGTAATTTAATGAGGGGTTTGGGTGTTTTTACAAGAGTTACTCAAATATGTTACCCGGTTTATCAGTTTCATTCATCTGCTTTGGCATTATCTCAGCCTCATTGAACCTAATATTTGTCTAAATTAAGGAGTAGTTGTTTTTTCTTTATCCTACATAATTTATGTTGATCAAAAGTTAAATTTCAAACAAATATTCATTTTGATACAACCAGCATAGGCAAGGGAATGTTTGTGTTTGAGTCAGGTCCACTCCAGCCTGATTCTGGGTATCTTTATTAGAAAAGAAAAAGAAAAACAGTTCATTTTACCAACTCTTATTCACTTGGATTTTCAAAAGTGAACATCTGAATGATAGATCAGCTATTAGCTTGAGATGCCATGGAACAACCCATAATTCATCTACTCCAAAAACTTGGATGTATATGTGACCAAAACTAAGGAGCTTATATTGTAGCAGGATGTTAGAAAGAGAGAGATTGGAATGGCAGTGTTTTTGGCTGAGCTCCCTTTTCAAATGTAATTGCTGCTTCATTAGAACTTGGAACTGTTCCTGTGGCTAAATTTAATCAAATGGTTTCGAATAGTAAGCTGTTATCATCAAAATTCCAGTACAGCTTTGGATCCTGCATCCCTTCCAGTAATTCATTTTCTGCAAAACCAAATGTTACATACTACTAAATGTGAATTTTGGAATTATTCTTATTTGCTGATGTTGTATATCTAGGTTCAGAATGCATTCTCAGTTTTAATTCACAAGTATCTCAGCATGTTTCTTTATAAATTAGACAAATGACATCAATTTAGAATTTCAGTAACAATGTCAAAATGAAAATGAAAAATGGAATAATATCTGAAAGCTGAAGTCTTGGCATTAGCTTGGTGACATCAATTCTTAGTCACATCCTGAGCTTCAGCAATATCAGAGTTTATACCTGGTACTTCTATGGCAGGGATGTCCAACATGGTGCCCTCCATATGTTTTTTGGACTACAACTTTCATCATCCTTGAACATTGCCCAGGCTGATGAGAATTGGAATTCAGCAACATCTGGAAGACATCACTCTGGCTACTCCATAGGTCAAGGATCACTACCAACCAAAGCTTGACCAATGTGTCATTGAAGCTGCTGAGAGATTTTAGAGTTATGTCTAAAACCACCACCCCTTTTTAATTTTTTTAAATGGTGGTAT